>NW_021703777.1:44208606-44498210 GCF_005190385.1 Monodon monoceros
AAACAGATCAAAAACAGAAAGCCAAGAAATGTCACCATTCCATGAAAGGACATCAAGCTAAGGGGACCTACAGAGGTGATCATCTCTGAAGAGACAATCACTCACAGAAGCCACAGTTGTTCTTCAGCTACAAAGATCACATGAGCCACTGCTCTTAAAACCTAAAGTCCCCAAACTAATAGAAGTCATTTATCATTTGCCACTGATTCCCCACTGGTAAAACCAGGTTCCTCTGAAATAACAGTGCCAAGAGGAATTGTGAGATTCAACTAGAAAACCAATCCAGCAACAGATATGCCTACCACTGAGTGACAGAAGGTGGGGTACATGAAATACATTTAAAGAAAATTGTCCTTGTCCTCAAGAAAATTTCAATACAGTTGAAAGACGTTAAGATATTGAAATAATTTTAAGGTATTTTAGCAGCAAGGTAGGTACCAGAAAAAATGGCAAAGAGCATCCCAAGTGACACTGGCCTATCAATTTCCTTCACTCTTCCTTTCATTTTCTTATTTGTTTGGCTTCTTCCCAAAGCAAGGCCTAACACAAGGTCAAGGACTCAGGGAAAAGGTAATTCATTTGGAAGATGTCCCACAAAGCATGAGTGAGTGGGAGGGAAGAGTGACACAAAGACAGAGGAAAAGCCAATATGAAGATGTGTTATAAAGATCATGGTCAACTGGGGCTGACAGTGGGACCTCTAAGAGGCTAAGAAAATGCTTCCCAGAATGTTCGTCTGCAGGGCAGGAGGCTGGGACTATTGGTTGAGAATTTTCAGGGGGCATAAACTCCATGATACTTACATGCTGCACTTGCCTGCTGCTGGCCAAGCTGACTCCAGTGGTCTGAAAACGTCCTGAGATAGAAGATGAAAAGAGGCTGCCTGATAATTCAGGTGAGGCACTGGTAGTGCGAGTCTGAGCTTGCATGGACCTATGACACATCCAACCCCCAAAAGAAGCAGCTGAAAGCAGAGATGGGTGGAGGAGATGTGATGCAAAGCCTCAAAAGCACCTGCTACCCCATCCTGCTCTAAAAGTGTTGTGTGAATTCTCTGCTCACCTGTGAATATTCAGTCCACTCTCTACTCTCAACTTTTTCCTTTGTCTCACTCCTTCTTCCTTGTCCAATCTTCTCTATGTAATCTGAAACAAGATACATCTTCTGTCCAACAAATTGCCTAACTTCTGAGCTTTTCCACTTGAAAATTCTTTCACGGTGCCACGTATTATTTTAAAAACTTAATCAGTTAATAAGATAACGATGTGCTAGGCTCCCTGGGAGAAACAAAGATGATGGTGATGACAATGATGATGATGATAATAAAATAGTAACTACTAATTATTGACATCTTCTTGTGTGCCAGTCCTTTACATGTATGAGCACATTAAACCTCCATGACAATTCGTTGAAGTATCTGCCCCATTTTACAGATGCTTCTTCACTTCACTGAGATATAGAGAAATTCAGTAACTTGCCCAAGATCACACAAATATTAAGTGGAAGAGGCAGGATTTGAACCCAGGCAACTTGGCTTCGAGAGCCCAGACTAACTTTGCAGGAAGAGAGACAAAAGAACCACGGTTAAGCAATAAGCATGGTTATTGAGGTAAAGACAATGAGTTGCCTGCAGAAGCAAAAGGATGAGGGTAACTTTTGCAAAACCTCATCTAAATTACCTAGTACACATTATCCCCAGAATCTCACCCACATTTCTGCTCAGCTTTGTCTCAATTGTCCCCCACCCCACTCTTCGTTTTCCATACCCTCCTTCATTGCAACAAATTTTTGCTCATTCTTGACTTTCGTTTCAAAAGGTCTGTAAATAACACTTATGGAAGTCCATGATTTTCATTTAAACTCTACAGGGAAAAAAATCTCCTTCAAGCCCTAAAAAATGATGTTGGAGTCTCCCAACTCTCTTATATGATAAAGAGATCATTATTCCAAATTCTTCATCTACCTTCTTCTCTACCACTTTTGAGGATCAGAGAATATATGAAATCTTGGAGTGAAAACAATATGCAATCACCACTAGTAATACTGTAGACTATATGCCCACAGACACCGTGAAGATAAAGTTTGAGAAACCAACTCAAGGACAAAAGGAAATCTCTAAATTTAGCTCAGGGTTTTAACTTTGAACACCAAGATAAAGGATAAAACAAAAAGTATAATAAGAGTATTACTGATTGTTCTAAAGTATATAATTATTTAATCTTTCTAAAGACTTCTAACAAGGTTTTACATCAAAGACTAAGAACAAATTGGCAAGGGTCCAGAAAACTTTCATTATTCATTCAATAAACTTTCTGAGTTGATACTATGTTCTAGAATAGATGCTTTACTGCCCTAGATACTAGAGATACTATGATCAGTAAGACATGATTGTTATAAATAAGGAACTGGCCTTGAGATTTTTTTTTTTTTTTTAATAAGAAGAATAAATGAGCCTTTCCCTGGATGAAAATAATGCAAAGATCCCCAGGACCTGGTAGTGGGAACAATTTTCTTTCAACATCTTTAAATGTTACTTTACCATATTTTAACATTTTTATGATTCTTCTAATTCATCAGACAACACTAACTCCCCTGAGTAATGAAACGCCAGCCTGGCAGAAGATTTCAGAAGCTAGGTGACAAGGCAGACAACTGGTAGATAAGAAATAATGAGGGGGACTGTCAGTACATTTAGGAAAATTCAATCCAAATTATATGTGGAAGATGTCATGTGTTTAGACCTACAAACAGAACCAGGCAGTCACTGCAGATCACCCCTCATTTTTGGTCTGCTAGGGCTGCCATAACAAAATACCACAGACTGAGTGGTTTAAATGACAGAAATTTATTTCTCACAGTTCTTGAGTCTGGAAAGTCCAAAATCAAGGTTTCCCCCTGACTGGGTTTCTGGGGAGAGCTCTCTTTCTGGCTTGAAGATGACAGCCTTCTCACAATGTGCTCACATTTCCTTTCCTGGGTGCATGGGCGTGGACCTCGGGCGGGGGGATCGGAGAGCAAGAAGGGCACTCTCCTCCTCTTATAAGGGCATCAATCCAATCAGATCAGGACCACCACGATGGCCTCATTTAACCTTAATTACTTCTCTAAAGGCCCTTTCGCCAAATACGGTCACATTGGGGGTTGGGGCTTCAACATATGAATCTGGGGAGACATTCAGTCCACAGCACCCCTTAAAGCTGTCAACCTAGTACATTGCTACAGACCCAAAGCACAAAAAATTGTATTTATTCAACCATTAAAATAATATTTATTAAGTAAATACTCTGTACCAGATACCGTCTTGTGCTGTGAATAGGAAAGAAGGAAGGGAGAGAGGGACGGGATAAAGAGCCTGCCTTGACAACAGTACGTTCTAGTCGATAATGATAAACAATAAATAACCAAACAACTAAATAAAGAATAACCAGCAGTGGGTGGGGATGATGGGGAAAGGAGCGGGGAGAGGTGACGCATAGCATGGACAGGAAGGTCTCTCTGAAGAAGTGGTTTTACACTGAGATCTTGAAGGAGGAGAGGGAGTCAGTCACATGAGGCTTCTGGGGAGAGTGTTTCAAGGAGAAAGAATGGATAATGCAAACACCTGAGTTAGTAACAAGCTTGGCACATGTGAGGAAAAGAAGTCATGGTGGCTGAACTGCATAAGTTCAGAGGTGAACAATGTGAGATGAGATCTGAGAAGGAGGCAGGGAGATGGGGATCATGGTAAAGGGCTGGCATTTAGACTACTTCCAACAGAGAGGCATTGGGAAGCATTACACAGGGGCCTGATCTGAGTCAGGTGGGGTTTTCTGTGGCCAGGAAAGGATGCAGCTGGGCAACAGTAGAGAGAGAAAAACCAGGTTAGAAGGCTAGTGCATCAGTTTAGCAAAAGATGATGGATATTCTGGAGTAGGACTGAGGTAATGGACTACAGAGGCCTTAGCATCTATTTTAGGGAGTAGAAGCACAGGACATGATTACGGATTAGATGTGGAGGGCAGAATTATAAAAAACTAAAATATTTGCCTTAATCCAAAAATTATATGACAAGGAGGGAAGTTGGAAAAAATAGGTTGGGAAAGGGTTATGGAATCAAGGGTTCTCTCTTGAACCTTGTGAAGTCAGGAGATCCATTAGACATGCAAATGGAGAAGTAAAATAGAGATGTTCCATCTATGTCTGCATGGGAGGGATCAGGGATGGAGGAACGCATTGGAGGGTGACATATGTGAAGCCACAGAGCTGAATCAGAACCTAGGCAGAGCCCAAAGCTAAAGAAACAGGTCTGCGGCAGCACCCGAAGCACACCAACTTTTAGAGGAGAAAGAGCCGGCAAAAACATCCTTGGGTTCTTCCCCCTAGGTAAGACAGGAATAAAGACGCAGACCTACTGGAGAACGGACTTGAGGATATGGGGAGGGGGAAGGGTGAGCTGTGACAGGGCGAGAGAGAGTCATGGACATATACACACTAACAAACGTAGCAAGGTAGATAGCTAGTGGGAAGCAGCCGCATGGCACAGGGATATCGGCTCGGTGCTTTGTGACAGCCTGGAGGGGTGGAATAGGGAGGGTGGGAGGGAGGGAGACGCAAGAGGGAAGACATATGGGAACATATGTATATATATAACTGATTCACTTTGTTATAAAGCAGAAACTAACACACCATTGTAAAGCAATTATACCCCAATAAAGATGTTAAAAAAAAAATCCTTGGGGTGATAATAGGCAGAACACTCTATGACATCAATCACAGCAAGATCCTTTATGACCCACCGCCTAGACAAATGGAAATAAAAACAAAAACAAATGGGACCTAATGAAACTTAAAAGCTTTTGCACAGCAAAGGAAACCATAAACAAGACGAAAAGACAACCCTCAGAATGGGAGAAAATATTTGCAAATGAAGCAACTGACAAAGGATTAATCTCCAAAATTTACAAGTAGCTCATGCAGCTCAATGTCAAAAAAACAAACAACCCAATCCAAAAATGGGCAGAAGACCTAAATAGACATTTCTCAAAAGAAGATATGCAGACTGCCAACAAACACATGAAAGAATGCTCAACATCATTAATCATTAGAGAAATGCAAATCAAAACTACAATGAGATATCATCTCACACCAGTCAGAATGGCCATCATCAAAAAATCTACAAACAATAAATGCTGGAGAGGGTGTGGAGAAAAGGGAACCCTCTTGCACTGTAGGTGGGAATGTAAATTGATACAGCCGCTATGGAGAACAGAATGGAGGTTCCTTAAAAAACTAAAAATAGAACTACCATACGACCCAGCAATCCCACTCCTGGGCATAAACCCTGAAAAAAACCATAATTCAAAAAGAGTCATGCACCACAATATTCATTGCAACACTATTTACAATATCCAGGATGTGGAAGCAACCTAAGTGTCCATTGACAGATGAATGGATAAAGAAGATGTGGCATATACATACAATGGAATATTTGCCATAAGAACAAGTGAAATTGAATTATTTGTAGTGAGGTGGATGGACCTAGAGTCTGTCATACAGAGCGAAGTAAGTCAGAAAGAGAAAAACAAATACCGTATGCTAACACATATATATGGAATCTAAAAAAAAAGAAAAGAAAAAATGGTTCTGAAGAACGTAGGGGCAGGACAGAAATAAAGGCGCAGACATAGAGAATGGACTTGAGGACACGGGGAGGGGGAAGGGTAAGCTGGGATGAAGTGAGAGAGTGGCATGGACATATATACACTACCAAATGTAAAATAGATAGCTAGTGGGAAGCAGCCACATAGCACAGGGAGATCAGCTCGGTGCTTTGTGACCACCTAGAGGGGTGGGAGGGTGGGAGGGAGGGAGACGCAAGAGGGAGGAGATATGGGATATATGTATATGTATAGCTGATTCACTTTGTTATGAAGCAGAAACTAACACACCATTGTAAAGCAATTATACTCCAATAAAGATGTTAAAAAAATAAAGTTCCAACATTCTATTCCAAAAAAACCACGTCCTTACCTTCTCCTCACACCATGTTCTGAACCTGTACAACAGAGCACATTTCTAACCTCTGTACTGCAAGAGCAATGCAGAGGATTCAGAGAAGTGCAAGAAAAGTGATCAAGAGAGTGAAAGCCGGTCACAGGAATACTAAAGGAAATGATTAAGGCTGTCCAATCCGACTGAAGGAAACCAAGTGGGATACACTGACTTGCTCACCAGTTCCCAGTATAATTAAGGGAGGAGCATACATCTTATCCCTCAGTTTTGAAAGATCAGACCTAAGTTCAATGAAGATATTGTCCACAATTGTGCATTTTACTGAGATGTGTTATCATCATGCATATGGCCAGGTAAGTCAGGAGTAGAAAAGCTTACAGGTAAATACCCCAGAACGGGAAGAAGTTGATGCATATCCCAAGACAAGCCCCGAATGACTTCCTGTCTTCTTTAGCCTAGACAAGCCCTTAACCCCTCTCTGTGCCTCACCCACAATTCCGTGGAAATGCCACAATGCCTCTTCACCTGGACAGAACTAATTAGCTAACAGCTAGAAATAAAACCACTTCTTTAGAGCATGCACTTTGAGCTGTTTTCCACCTGTGATGGTGCTTTTATGACTGTCAATTCATGCTGCTGCCTTCTTAGGGCCACTTATAGATGAGGGCAGGGGGCAGAGTAATGCCAACTGTCCACCCAGGGATGGAACTCATGACCATAGTATCAGCGACCTTTCATTGGAACAATGCAGAAAATTCCACATCACTGAGTCGATATGTAGTCTAGAAGTCCAATGTGTAAAACCCTTCTGTGATGGTCAGTTTTATGTGGCAACTTGTGTGGGCTGTAGTCCTCAGTTATTTATTCACACACTAATCTAGGTGTCACGGTGAAGATATTTTGTAGAGATGATTAACATCTACAATCAGTTGACTTTAAGTGAAGGAGATTATGCTCAATACTCTGGGTGCACCTGATCCAAGCAGTTGAAAGGCCTTAAGAACCAAGGCTTCCCTGAGGAAGAAGAGATTCTATGCTAGACTGCAGAGTCCAGGGGCCCACCCAGAGCCCACAATCTGTACAAGCCAATTCCTTGCACAATTCCTTGTATAACTAAGTAAGTAAATAAATAAATAAAGTGTGTGTGTGTATGTGTGTGTGTGTGTGTGTGTGTGTGTGTTCTACTTGTTCTGTTTTTCTGGTGGAACTCTGACTTATACACCTGCCTTTTCTCCATAGAGAAAGAAATCAAACTTATGTAAATATGCACTACTACAGCTAAAGAATATTCATTTCCATAGAAGGGAAAGGGGAAAGGTACTCCCCTCTTACCTGGGAGGCTAAGGGTAACAGCATAGCTCTCAATAATCACATGCTCCATGTACTTGGCAAATCTAAAATTTAGTACCAGGTTCTTAAGGTCATGTTTAATTGTACAGCCCAAAGCACCTCCCTATGGAACCCCATGTACAGAAACTGGTATAAAATCTAACACTGATGTTGTCTTTAAACCTTAGCTTTAGTTCCATGAGTTCAGTCCCTTGAGCTCTCCACCAGAAATGCCTGGGCAGCAGGTGAACATCTGGGGCTGCAAACTACGGAGACAAAGTTTGGTGGAGTAATTTCTTCTCCAAAGAGCAAATATCAGCTAGCTCAGTTTTCTGCCTGTCACCCCTCCTTACCTCTGTAAGGGAGGTCTATGAATCATCCTTCCCAATGGGAAGGGCAGTTGTAAAGGTGACATCATCCTCTGGCTGCCCAGGTGACCAGGATCACAAGACCAGTGACACCCTCCCCTCTCACCTGTCCACATATGTCCCTTCTTAAGCATCACACTCTGTTAAAGGATTCATTTTTCTAGTAGAGGAACACAGTGAGGAACATCTAAGTAGTTTTGCACCTCTGTTTAGACCTCCAGCACCAAAAAGGAAGGCTGGACTCATGTGTCGCTTCCAGCTCTCCTTTCCAACTTTTGTATGTAAGAGTTGACCACAGTCTCTCTTCATATGCACCAACATTTTCATCTGTGCATTCATTCACTCAAAAATATTTATTGAGTGCTTTGGAAGAAACTAAAGTAAATCAGACCAGATTTTAGGCTCAAGGATTTGGAGGGAAGCTAAGTACATATATTATTGTAATACAAGTTGGCATAAAATATACAAATAAAAATTCTGGAGTTTAGACATAGTTAAACATGCTGGGGGTGACAGGATGAAAAGAAGGGAAAAACAGAAAAGTGATGGCATGATATACTGAGAGCTTTTACCCATGGGAGATGGCCACCAAACTAAGATCTTCTTGTTATTTTTATATTTAGTTGTGCTAGAAAAGTAATTAATCGGAACACAATTTTGATATGGTCTGTAGGGAAATCACCAAAGAATAGGACTGCATCACCATTTGTATAGTAATATGAGTCACTCTGAATATTGCTGCTCTGGTCAGGCTGACAAGCTTGGGATGAAAAAAATACTAAGTTTGTCTTTACAAATTACATCTACGTAAAGAGACAGGGCAAGAGCCCAAGTAGGTCCTGACCTGGCAAATGCTAATAAGCCTTATGTGATTCAAACTTAGTACGTTGGCTCCAAATTAATAAAGACTTCCACACAGTTCACAAGTGGCAGGTTTTAAGATAAATACAGTACCTCAGTAAAAATGCTATTAAATATATGTGAAGCTTTGAACAGATGGCATTTATAATAGATATCCCTGAAAACTGATCACCATTTAGTATTCTCTGGCCCAGGCTCATATCAAGGTTTCATGACTCTAGAAGGGAAAAAAAAAAGTATGAGCAAGATCTTAATTTCCCAAGCAGTCTGTCAAACAGCTGTTTCTCACCACTCTATAAAATCAGCCATTCATCAAAGCTATTTTTTAATTTTATTTTTTTGCGGTACGCGGGCCTCTCACTGTTGTGGCCTCTCCCATTGCGGAGCACAGGCTCCGGACGCGCAGGCTCAGCGGCCATGGCTCACGGGCCCAGCCGCTCCGCGGCATGTGGGATCCTGCCGGACCGGGGCACGAACCCGTGTCCCCTGCATCGGCAGGCGGACTCTCAACCACTGTGCCACCAGGGAAGCCCAAAGCTATTTTTTAAGAAAGGTAAAATTAAATTTATATCTGAATCTTCTGCAGGTTGAACAATAGGTTACTAATTTCCTGACCTATTAATTTTGAAAACCCCAAATTTCCAATGTTACTTTCTGGGCTGGCGCTGGGAGCCAGGCTGCAGACCACCAAGTCTACAGGCCTAGCAGACAGGGTCTGGGAAATGTGAACAGCCTGTCTGAGATGGTGCTTGTTGGCCTTCCATCCACACTGAAAACAGGGGACACGGGTTCGAGCCCTGGTCCGGGAAGATCCCACATGCCGCGGAGCAGCTAAGCCCGTGAGCCACAACTACTGAGCCTGCGCGCCTAGAGCCCGTGCTCCGCAACAAGAGAAGCCACTGCAACGAGAAGCCCGTGCACCGCAAGGAAGAGTAGCCCCCGCTTGCCACAACTAGAGAAAGCCTGCGTGCAGCAACGAAGACTCAACGCAGTCAAAAATAAATAAATAAATAAAAATTAAAAAATATAAAAACAAAACTCCCTGACACACACAAAAAAACTTTTTTAAACTTTTTTTTAAACATCTTTATTGGAGTATAATTGCTTTACAATGGGGCGTTACTTTCTGCTTTATAACAGTTACTCAGCTATACGTATACATATATCCCCATATCTCTTCCCTCTTGCACCTCCCTCCCTCCCACCCTCCCTATCCCACCCCTCTAGGTGGTCACAAAGCACCGAGCTGATCTCCCTGTGCCATGTGGCTGCTTCCCACTAGCTATCTATTTTACATTTGGTAGTGTATATGTAAGTCCATGCAACTCTCTCACTTTGTCCCAGCTTACCCTTCCCCCTCCGGTGTCCTCAAGGGCATTCTCTACATCTGCGTCTTCATTCCTGTCCTGCCCCTAGGTTCTTCAGAACCACTTTTTTAGATTCCATATATATGTGTTACCATACGGTATTTGTTTTTCTCTTTCTGATTTACTTCACTCTGTGTGACAGTCTCTAGGTCCATCCACCTCACTACAAATAACTCAATTTTGTTCCTTTTTTTTTTTTTTTTTTTGCGGTACAAGGGCCTCTCACTGTTGTGGCCTCTCCTGTTGCGGAGCACAGGCTCCGGACATGCAGGCTCAGTGGCCATGGCTCACGGGCCCAGCCACTCCGCGGCATGTGGGATCTTCCCGGACCGGGGCGCGAACCCGTGTCCCCTGCATCGGCAGGCGGACTCTCAACCACTGCACCACCAGGGAAGCCCAATTTTGTTCCTTTTTATGGCTGAGTAATATTGCATTGTATATATGTGCCACACCTCCTTTAGCCATTCATCTGTCAATGGACACTTAGGTTGCTTCCATGTCCTGGCTATTGTAAATAGAGCTGCAATGAACACTGTGGTACATGACTCTTTTTGAATTATGGTTTTCTCAGGGTATATGTTCAGGAGTGGGATTGCTGGGTCGTATGGTAGTTGTATTTTTAGTTTTTTAAGGAACCTCCATACTGTTCTCCATAATGGCTGTACCAATTCACATTCCCACCAGCAGTGCATGAGGGTTCCCTTTTCTCCCCACCCTCTCCAGCATTTATTGTTTCTAGATTTTTTGATGATGGCCATTCTGACTGGTGTGAGGTGACACCTCATTGTACTTTTGATTTGCATTTCTCTAATGATTAGTGATGTTGAGCATTCTTTCACGTGTTTGTTAGCAATCTGCATATCTTCTTTTGAGAAATGTCTATTTAGGCCTTCTGCCCATTTTTGGATTGGGTTGTTTGTTTTTTTGATATTGAGCTGCATGAGCTGCTTATAAATTTTGGAGATTAATCCTTTGTCAGTTGCTTCATTTGCAAATATTTTCTCCCATTCTGAGGGTTGTCTTTTCGTCTTGTTTATGGTTTCCTTTGCTGTGCAAAAGCTTTTAAGTTTCATTAGGTCCCATTTGTTTTTGTTTTTATTTCCATTACTCTAGGAGGTGGGTCAGAAAGGATCTTTAGTGATTTATATCACAGACTGTTCTGCCTATGTTTTCCTCTAAGAGTTTTATAGTGTCTGGCCTTACATTTAGGTCTTTAATCCATTTTGAGTTTATTGTATGTTATTATGTGTCTTATACAGATCACCTTTTCCCATGGGCAGCTGTAGAATGTTTAACTTTGGGGTTAAGGCCCTTTGGGAGTCATGAGGCCCAAGAAAGCAACTAGGATCAGCAGGTTAATAGGACAGGGTCAGCAAAGAGGACAGCCTCAAAGGGAACCACAAAAATATTTCGAATAGAAAATGCCAAATTAAGCCTTGACTTGAAATGTGGGTCATCAGGATAGAACAAGGAAATGAAGATATCGAAATCATAAAACAGGTAAGGGTCTGAATCAAGGACTGATGATTTTCAAGAAGTGGGCAAATTACGCTTATTTATTAGCAGTCTACCATTTAGCGATTTTGCTTGTCCTGATCTGCTTTAAGTGTAGATATTTTTAAATGCTAACCAAACCAATGCATGTTCTAAAATTAGGACCATATGACAATCAACCAGTCAGCAATGCAAGGCACCTGGTCTCAACTTGCTGGAGCACATTTTCCAACAATCAAGAAAAGCAAATAGCTTTATTGGACTAAAACACACACACACACACACACACACACACACACACACACACACCACTCATATACAAGTCTCCTCTAAAATGAATATGCTGAGGTTAAAAAACAAAGACCTCTGAAGTGCAAAAAACCCAGGAACATAGAGACTAAAACACCATCTGCAAGTTTATTCAAAAAAAGGCTAGCAACCAACTTGTAATCTATAAACTCTAGCACAGATACATTCTGTCTAGATTCTGCAAGACAATAATCTTGATAAATCAAGTTTACTTTAATAAAGCTCAACCCAATAAAAAAGCTACATACTATAAACCACTTCTATCAGTTGACTGTATTTCACTTTACTTGCACTCTGCTAAATGACACTCACAGACAGGATACCTACCATAGGCCTATACAAGATGCAAATAATTGTTAATCAATTGACAGGCAGTGTTAACTCTATAAGTACTGGTCTGGTTAACACATTTTGAAAAATGATCATTCTTCTAGAGCCAGCATGGTAGACAGTCCTGGGATTGAATGCCGGGGCACCATTTACCAACTGTATGAACCAAGATAAATTACTTGACCTGTGTTTGCTAAAAAATGAAGATATCATAGTTTTTGCTGTCAACTCGACTGGACTAAACTATGAGGATGGAAGGGAGGGCAAAGCCATTTGCAGCACACATAGCCTTTGTCCCAGTTATTCAACCAAACACTAATCTAGGTGCTGCTGCAAGGGGATTTTGCAGATGCAACTGAAGTCCTTAATCAGTTACTTTAAGCTACGGACATCATCCTCAGTGGGCGTGACCTAATCAGGTGAGCCCTTTTAAGGGACTGGGCTTGCTCTTCCCAGCCAACAAGACACCAAACAGCAGCTGGGTCTACAACTGATCTCACCTTCTCTGGATTTTCTCTTCCCAACTGTCTGTGGACAACAGCTTCAGCCTATGCCCAGGGGTTCCACACTGCCCTTGATCCTACCCTCCCAGCTGCCTATGCTATGGATACAGACATGCTTAGCCAGCCCTCAAGTGCATGTAAGTCAATTCACTGGAATTTATCTCTTAATTCTATCTCCTACTGGTTCTGTTTGTCCAGTGAACCCTGACTGACACAGGGGATAACTGTATGTATTTCACAAGTTTACTATTAGGATTTAATGTGATAGTTTAAAAAGTGCCTAGAGCCGAGCTTCTCAAACTCTACTGTGAGCACAAATCACCTGGGATACAGATTCTGAGTAGGCAGGTCTGGGATGGGGCCCAAGGGCCGGTATTCTTAACAAGCTCCCAGTGGATGCTAACACTGCTGATCACTGGACACAGTTTGACCAGCAAGAGCCATTCTAGAACACAATATGCAGTAAATAAATGCTAGTTTGCTTTCCCCACACTACCTTTTTGCTCTCACGATTTTCATGTTTCTGTTGGTTTGTTTTTACTTTTTAATTAGTTGATGCATTTGAAATATATACTGCGCTGACCATATAAAGCTCTGGATGGCCATAATATATAAATATCAACATAAGTATACATATAATATAAAAAGCCACCAGGAAAGTAAAAGCAGGCCAAAAAGATAGCAAATACTAAATAACGCCCTTCCATGCCTCATGCCCAGAACTAGAGGCTGCTCACAGAAGCCTGCTCTGTAATAACCCAATTGCTAGAAGAACACCAAAACTAAAGAGATCATTTGAACAGTAGAGTAAGGCAAGGCCACTATGTATAGGGTCCAAAAACAGAACATAGTCAAATACCAACAAAGAAACAATACAGTATGTCCTCTGGACACAGCGAGCACATTCGTGACCCATCTTGCTGGAAGAGGGACCACCTGCCTGAATGTGGTCTTGATTTCAGGGGAAGCCAAAACAGCTCCTTTGCGGAGATTAACACTTCCCTCTCTCCCTTCCCTGGTGACTGTTAGTATTCTATTATGATAACAGCTTTGTTCTTATGGCTTAAGGCTTTGCTCTCTTGGGAATAAAATTACCCTTGGGGAAAAATAGAGATGTGAGCTTCAGAAATTGAGGTTTGTGTCCACGTCCACACTCATCATTCAATCTGCTGTATCATCAGCCCATGAAATGACACCTAATGAAGAAGCCAATGGTCTCCTTATGGAAATCCAGTAACCATGTAAGTCCATATCTGGCTTGACCCCTCTACAACTCTGAACACCGTCGAGCCCTGTCTTGATCTCTGTGACTCCCACGCCATTACTCTCTCCTGGTTTCCCTCCTATGTCTCCAGCTGCTTTAAGTCTCCTTTGCCAGCTCCTCCTCTCCTTCTGTGCACCCCTCCCAGGCTGAGCCACTGATTTCTCCCTCTCTCGTCCGTTCCTAAGGTTTCAACTGCTGCTGGTGATTCCCAAGTCACCTCCACGCTGAGCTCCAGACCCAGTAGTTCTCGGCCTTCTGGGCACCTTAATTTAGATGTCCGCAAGTCCCTCCGACTCCAAGCGACCCAAATCAAACTTAATGTCACTCTCTCTAAACCTACACTCCTCCTGCCTCTGTTTTGCTGGCCAGCATCACCATCCACTCAGGGAATGAAAGGTGGAGACCCGGGTGGCAGTCCATGCTTCTTCCTTGCCTGGTTACCTCTTACTCATCTTGCAAGATCCACATACTGCCTCTCTTATGAGCCCTTCCTTAACTTGCCCCAGTCTGGGTACAGTTCCACCCCTGGGTGCTCCCTCTATAGACCTCCATTGCAGCACTTACCACATAGTAATATAACTGGAAAAAAACAACAATTTGGTTGCACCTGTCATGTAGTCTCACGGCATCCTGAGCTTTTACTCTACAGCATTTCTTATGACTACAATTCTGTGGTTATTTGTTTAATTATTAAGTGTCCATCTTCCCCACTAGACTGAAGATTTCATAACATTAGGAAATATCTATCTTGTCCTACACACCCAACCAGCACACTCAGTGCCTGAGACACTGTATATGCTCAGTTAGTTGGTGCATGAATGGATGTCTACCTGTGTATCTTCTCTACTAGACTCGGAACCCCTTAAGAATAGGAACTGACTTTTATTCCATATTCCGAGTTCTTCAGCGCATTAGTAACCACAATGTCGGTTGCCTAAATAAGTTAATATAAATATAGTGGTATCACCAGGAGTCAAAGGGCGAGCTTCATATATACAGGACTGTTTGGTAATCAAATCTTTTCAGCCACATGCATCCCAACTGCCGCAGCATCCTTGCACCAGCCGCCTAGCCCTCAGCCCCGTGCCTCCTTGGGGCAGCTGGTATTTACTGGGCCATCAGAGGTGCCGGTTACAACCATTTGTCTCACAAGTGGTTGTTAGTTAGGCATCTTAAATGCCTAGAGACATACAAAAGGTGTCTCTGAACAGCATCAGGCTTTATTCTACCTTCAGATGAAAGCAAATTCCCTGAGGTAAGTTATTTGGACTAAATGAATAGCTGGACTCTCTCCTTTATTTACCTTGTCTGGATTTCTGTACACATAACATGTTCAAAGTTTATAGAGATGTCATTTTAAATATACTTTCTGGAGCAGGAAGAGAATCGCTTTTCAAAGCTCCACATTAGAAACACTTTTATGCAACTAAGATTTTTAATGGAACACTTTCCGCTCATTCAGGGAAATTCCACTTTCTGTCATCCCAAGCCTGAGGAGACTGTGAGCGACGTCTAGGTATAACACGCCTCACTACCTGCTGGCATTTGATATTAATAAAAAGGAGGGGCTTCCCTGGTGGCGCAGTGGTTGAGAGTCCGCCTGCCGATGCAGGGGACACGGGTTCGTGCCCCGGTCCGGGAAGATCCCACGTGCCGCGGAGCGGCTGGGCCCGTGAGCCATGGCCGCTGAGCCTGCGCGTCCGGAGCCTGTGCTCCGCAACGGGAGAGGCCACAACAGTGAGAGGCCCGCGTACCGCAAAAAAAAAAAAAGAGAGACCACCACAGGTGCTGTCTCTGTGAAGAGCCAGATGTCAAGAAAGGGCCCCCAGGCAGAAAGAATGAGAGGAATGCCAATGACCCCAAAGGGGGCCTGAACTGAGATACACTTTCAGTGAGAACAACTGGATTTTCCCAATTCCGCTCCGTGGCCTCATTCTGAGTTACATTCTCAAGTTTTCTTTTGCTACGTTCATAACTGGCAAGGCAGACAAGAATTTTTAAAAAGTCACCGTTCTCTACATTTCTATACACTTCACAGATAAATGATTGGCCCCATTTGGTAGATGGGAAAAGTGAGGTTCTGGGAAGTGTCCTGAAGATCAAATCCTGAGCAATTCCCTGGGAGATGTGTGGTTTAGGCTGCAACCTCCACTCCCCCTCACCCAGTCTTGCATCAGCAGTGGTGAGGGGATGGGACCCACCTTTTAGGGAGTGCCTATTGTGTAGCACATCCTGTGTCGGTGCTTCATATAGAGTACCCTTTTAAGCCGCCAAATAATCCTGTAGTGGGTTGAATAGGGGCCTCCCAAAATTCATGTGGACCTGGGACCTCAGAATGTAACCTCATTTGGAAATAGGGTCTTTGCAGATATAATTAGTTACATTAAGATGACGTCATACTGGATTAGGGTAGACCCTAAATCCGATGACTGGTGTCCTTATAGAAAAAGTGAGGACACGCAGACACACAGAGAGAAAACAGCCATGTGAAGACAGAGGCAGAGATTAAAGTTATGCTGCCACAAGCCAAGGAATGCCTGGGGCCACCAGAAACTGGAAGAGGCAAGGAAGGCTCCCTGAGAGCCCTCAGAGGGAGCCTGGCCCTGCCAATACTTCGATTTCAGACTTTTGACCTCTAGAACTGTGAGAGAATAAATTTCAGCTGTTTTAAGCCACCCAGTTGTGCAAATGGGTTATGGTAACCCTAGGAAATCAATACTAATCCTAAAAGGTAGGCATCATTATTGCCATTTTACTGATGCAGAAACTGAGGATCGAGGACGTTGGGTAACATTTACACAGGAAGTAACACCACGTTCAAGCCAATACTCATCTACATGAGGGAAAAGGTTAAAGGGTGGGGGAGGCACCCCAGAGGAAGAAGGTGTAAGGAATGGAGAGAAGGCTGAATTTCTTAGCCTTTGGTGATAATGGACCAGGAGTTAAGAGGTGCTTGAAGCATGATCTCAAGCACGGTCGGAAGGTGCTCATCTCCTGGAACCACTCCCGAAGTACACAGCCCACAGTGGCGATTCAGGACCCAGGAGCTCCCAACTGACCTCACCTATGGATGGCTATTTGCTTTTGCTTCAACAAAGGGACGATTTTAACCATGAAACTAAACAAGTACAGCAAGAGAATGCTAAGTATAAATTAGTGTCCCAACCACATGTTGGCTCTTGTCTCTAGTGGCTCATGATCTGCCATGGCCATACTCAGCTTTTAAGGTTGTACCATGGACCACTGACAATGTTTATTTCTTCCTTCTATAAATTTTAAAGTATTTTAAATACACTGAAAAATATGTAGAATAATATAAATACTCACGTACCACCATTTAGCTTAAACAATTTTTAACATTTGGGCACATTTATTTCAGTCTCTCAGTTTTGTTTTAAAAAATGTCCCCTCTTGGGGCTTCCCTGTTGGCACAGTGGTTGAGAGTCCGCCTGCCGATGCAGGGGACACAGGTTCGCGCCCCGGTCCAGGAAGATCCCACATGCCGTGGAGCGGCTGGGCCCGTAAGCCATGGCCGCTGAGCCTGCGCGTCCGGAGCCTGTGCTCCGCAGTGGGAGAGGCCACAACAGTGAGAGGCCCACGTACCGCAAAAAAAAAAAAAGTCCCCTTTTTTGATATTAAAAAAATTCACGTCACTCTTTTGTCTCTCCCTCCCCTTTGAGGTTCTAATCTACTCTCACTATGTAGGTGTGTAGCCCCCAATTGACAATTGTTGGAACAGACATAACAAATTTTTCTTCAGCAAAGCATGACAAAGGTACCCCATGATGTCTTGATGGGTAGATAAGGTTACCAAAACTAAGAGTAGGTTGAATGACAGTACCCTGATGTGAGTAAACTGACTGGTCTCAATTTGGAGAAGGCTTCTCATTGACATGCTGAAGGGGGTCTTCCCTGGTTCCTGTCTTGTTTAACATATTAACCCACAACTTGGATTGTGGGTCTTAGAAGTATGTGAGTTAAACTTCTACTCAACACGTTTCATTCCGTCTTGTGCTTGGTAAGTGTTTATATTCCTCTTCCCCAATACGTTGTGAACTTCGTAGGTGTGCCCTCCTAGATCCTGGACCAAGTGCCTTGTATGTAGCCAGGGGTTCAGCAAATGTCTGTTGAATTAAATGTACAAGGATAGGTTGCAGAAACTGGTGCAGCCTGGAAATGAGAAGGTGTCCAGGAGAAATGATGGCTGTCTTCACATATTTAAAGGATGAGGAGATTTAAGCTATGTAGCTCTGAAGGGAAAAGTTAGAACAACTGGTGAAAGGAACAGTGAATTGATTTCTTCCCAGTACAAGGAAGCTCTTTCTAACAATTACATCTGATGGCAAAGGGAACGGGCTGAGTTTCATGTCCTCCCACAGAGGGCATTTTAGAAAGAACTCCTGCTCTGTGTAGCAGATAAATGGGGTACACTCCTACCAATCCAAGATTTTATGATACTCTAGGCTTCCTGGTTTTCAGTCTTTTTTCTTAAATTACCAATTCCCATAAATGTTGATAGATAAAGTAATGATATCTCACACATAATAGGAAGATACCTGCAAAAGAAAAATTTGGTTTCCTGAGCTAGGGTACAACTAAACTACAGTTTTTACCCTTAACATGGTTGGAGTCAACATAAAAATTCCCCTGAGGGCCAATGAAGCATTTGACATTCAACTCACTAATATCTGAGTGGCTGAGGTCTTAGTCTTATTGATTCCCAAAGTGACACCCACCAAGAGACACTAAGCTAGCACCTCTCAGGGGTGTAATTATGTGGCAGGCTTGAGAGCCGTGTGCCGGACGTCTTCCACTTAGCCCCACTCTTAGCCAAGGCAGGTGGCCTGTCGGAACCACATCAGCAGGCTCCTGTGTCCCCCGGCTGCCAGTAGGATTTGGCCAAAGTGAGGCCCAGCAGAAGATTAGAGGACTAGTCGAGACTGAGGTTACTTATTCCCCTGCCTCCCTCCCTGCTGGGCACCAATGTCTGGCCAGTCCCTCATCTGAAGAGCACAGTTCCTGTACGGCAACCCTCTCCACAGGTCACAGCTCGGTCCCCTGGCCCTTTCAGACAGAGGATGAATATTGATTCTCTGCTCTAACTAGCCCTGGGACACTGCCCCAGCCCTGTGGCTTCCTTATACCACGCTCTGCTCTCATCTTTGAAAAAGAGTCCCTTAATCTCTCCTCAAATTACCTAATTGAGATGTGTAGTTTGTTTCCTGTGGAAGCCCTGGCTAGCACAGCGAGGCACCAGTCAAGACCAACACACGGAAGGGTGGGTCCCATAGCAGACCAAGGTGTCCCTCCTTCACGGGGCACACAAGCAGGAGCCACTGCGAACCCCACCCAACCCAAGCGTCTCCTCCAGTGTCTCTAGCAGCGCTGCTCTAACCACAGCAGGAACAGCAGTAGCGCCTGTCCGGGTAGCGCTGGAGATTAAGTCAAACCATTAGAAAATATGTTTTTCGTAACAAAAATGAACTGAGGGACGAAAGTTAATCTTCTTGTTCAGATTCTGAGGAAAAGAGTCTTCGTTCCATCTGGTAAGATTTGAACAAGAAGCCATGTGGCATGAAAAGGATGGCATTGTTTTCTGATTGATATCAGAAACGCCTCCATCTTTTCAAGCTTCAAGTCTGGACCACTTACGGTTTAAGCTACAGGGACTTGCCTCCCTGATTTGATTTGTCCAAGATCCAGTCTGCCGTTTCTTCTTGGTCCCTATTTCACCTAAAATTCCTTTGTGATGGGCATCTAAGACTGATGTGGCCTCTAAAAAGCCAATGTTACAATAAAACAATGCTGAAAGGAACCAAAGAAGGAAAAGGGTATGTACTGGGGCAGAGGATACAGAGGAGAACAAATCTCTCTCTCTCTCTCTCTCTCTCTCTCTCTCTCTCTCACTAGCTCACTTGCACCCCCTCGCTCTTTCTCTTTCTCTCATTAACTCTTTGTTAGAACAGCAGAGCAGGTAAGAGTGCAGGCAGCCCCAAGCTCAAATCCTACTGCTAGCACTTACTAGCCAATGGCCTTGGAGACACTACTTAGCCTCTCCAACCTCAGTTTCTTCATTTGTAAAACAGAGATGATTGTTCCTACCTCGAGAGGGTGTTGTAAGGATTAAATGAGATACAATGTTTAGCAGAGGGTCTGGCACACAGTTAGTGTTTAATGACTGTTAAATATTATGATAGACAAATGTGTTGGCTTAGTTTTCTCCTTCAAAGTTCTAAGAGCTTTCATTTATGGAAACGTGGTACCTGAGTAGTAAATTTGTCCATGGGAGGGATGTCAGAACAGGGGAAGGCAGACTCCAAGGGCAGAACAATGTAAAGGAAAGCGCTCACCACCCAGGGTGCAAACATTAGAGGCAGAATGTGTGTAGAGCACCTCACCCAGTGGCAGGCACACAGTAGGAGCTTAATTGATGGGAGCCAAGAATGCAAGTATTAAAAGAGCCCAAAGGGAGATCTGCCCCTCCACCAAAACAGCCCCCAGGCAATGAGATAAGGGGCCAAAACCTTCTGGGCAGTGTCAGGTTGGGGCCAATGGAGAAGAGCGGCCTGCCTTTGCAGGAAGAGGCAAAGGCTGATTTCACCTACTTCATCCTTCTGCCTAGAACCAAGCCTGCTTAGATTCGATGATGAAAATCTTCACAGCACATTACTGAACCCAGTAATGCCTTTCTGCTTCAATAACACTGCAGCCTGAGTGTGAGTGCAATGCATTGCTTGTATGCGGCTAGGAGGAAATTCAGTGCTTTACATTTAGGGTTTATATTTTGTTTCCAAATGAAAACATCAATCCCAACAATTCTTGCACAGGCATTCCCACTTTCAGCAAATGGCTCAAGATTTAGACTGCGTTCTCGTGCCTGAGACTTCTGACCTAATTCAGCTTTCCATCTTACTGAACTTAAAGAGAGCCTGGTTAAAGAGTCATAATCCTGTCATTTTATCCCCCAAGACAAATTACATTCCAGGCTACTTTCAAGCCTGAAGACGACCAGTACTAGTCAGTCAAATACTTGGCTTATCTTAATTGTTAGACAACTGGTATGCCCAGCATTTTTGAGACAGAGGAGTGAACACACCTCCTCTAGCTTTTCCCTCCCTTCTGTATCGGTTACCCCCCAAACAGAAAACCACTCCTGGTTACAGGAAAGCAAAGGGTCTTGTGGTGGAAGGGGCTGGGGTGTGAGGTATGCATGGGGACCGTGCTTTTGCTGCCAGCCATTGACAGGAAGCATTACTATCCATCAAGCTGTCTCCTCATTATCTTCTCTTCAGACACATAATCCTCTTGTATATTCAAATGCTATTCAAGTCTTTGTTAAGCAGGTCTCATAAACATACGAAATATGGAAGAGACGCATTAACATAGGTATGCTTGCCAGGCCCTAAATTAACAATAAGGTACTTTATGTGACGTCCATGGACCATGCTTTCTTGTAGTCGAGAACATGAGCCAACACATTTCCAGGTGGAAGCAGTGAACGCAGCAAAATTCAATTTACGGAGAGCTCCTGGGACACAGGAGGCTCGTTCAGAGGCTAAGCATCAGAGATTGGTCCTAAAAATAAAAGAAGCTGCTATTCTGATCTCACAGATGCAGTCGTGTGTTCAGCTGAAGCATGGGAGACACAGCAGACACCGAGGGATGTGGTAATCAAGAGTGAGTCACGCAGTGCCCAGTTATGCCGTCTGTACAATGAAGCTTAATGTACTGAATGTAGAGTAGGTGATGATAAGCAGTGGTAAGAAATATTAAACACGTTGACAATAACAGTGCAATGCCAAGAGAACTGTTTTTTATTGCTTCAACCGGCCTGTCATTTTTATCCATGATGGCTCTTCAAAGCAATGTTTTAAGTGAGGAGCACTTTTTCCATAGTTTCCCAATAAGAAATAAAAACGGTCTTGAAAAATCTAATGGTTTCCTCCATTAGGATTTGCTGGCTCTCATCACCAATCAGTAAACAGAGTCCCAACTTTCTACACTTTATACAAAGACATGGGTTAAGTAAGAATGAGTAGTAATGAAGCAAGCAACTAGAGTCAAAATATCCCCACTGAAGGCATAATTGCAAGAGCCACAGCACTTTTCAGTTTCAATTCTAAGTTGCTTCCCGTGTTCAAAGACACGATAGCTCTTGGGGATGGGATTGCGGAGATTGTAAAGGATGGCAGATATCAAGAGGGAGGAAACTGACAGAAAGGGAGGGGTCTTGGGAATAAAGAGAGACTGGACCCCGCTTCCCCACAGCAGCCCTGGAGGTAACAAGACTCCGCTAGAGAGAACTGACTTTGTGTTCCTGGTGCCCTAGGCAGAGGGGGCCACAGTTTGTCCCAGGGACAGATGCCCATGCTTTTAGGAGCAGCCGAAGACTCCTAAACCCAAAGAGCTTTGGGGGGCAGTGAGGAGGGTGTCAGTGATATCGCTTGGCAACTAGTTTTGACTCAAGACAGAGACAAACCACCTCCCTGGAAAACCTGGGAAGAACTAGCAGGGTGTAAACCTCAATGGTGAAAAAACCCCAGGAAGACGACAGAGCACATCAGAAGGACTTAGGGTATTATCATTCCGTCCCTCTGACAGCATGGAGAGTCAGTATCAGAAATTGACTAGCGTCTACAACATAAAGGCAGTATTTCTAGCACTCTTCAGTTGTGGACAGATATTTGCACCCATCTTCTAAATTAACACCTC
This sequence comes from Monodon monoceros, assembly GCF_005190385.1. Lineage (NCBI taxonomy): Eukaryota > Metazoa > Chordata > Mammalia > Artiodactyla > Monodontidae > Monodon > Monodon monoceros. The sequence goes on from NW_021703777.1 coordinate 44,231,135, forward strand.
ACAATGAACTTCTGTTTGTTGGACATCATGGATACAATACTGCCACCCAAACAGAGGCCACAAAGCATTATTTTTTATCATATGGTCACCTTTAAATTCAATCCAAAATAATGATACTCTGAGGAAAAGTACAGTTTTAAAATATAAAGGGGTCCCAAACAGCTTTTCAATCAAGAACTCAATCAAGAAAGAATCTCAACAGACTAATAGTTATTTAGGCTAATAAAATTAATGGAAGCAAAATTTTTTAAATGGTGGCATTAAATACAACTTAACTTTTCTTGGATGATTCTACTCAATTAAAACAAATAACTACATAGATAGTAAAGGACTTTTACTATCAATGCACTTAGCCAGGAGATGAAAATTGTAAACAGAAGGGCAAGGAATGTAGTCTTGAACAGACCTAAAGGCAAGGATGCAAATGAAGATACTATAGGGGAAACAGTGAGGTATGAAATGCAAGGGGAGGAGGAGAAAGAGGGGAGAGGGAGTAGAAGGGAGAGAACAGGACAGCACCTAAAGGAGGCGTTCATGAGTCAAGGCGCATCTCAAATGCTGCGCCTCCAGCATTTAACATGAGTAAGATGAGAAAGGTTTTAACAGGTAAAGACAGAAAGAGGCTACTCTTGACTTAGGAAATGACATGAAAAAGGAATGGCCATGGGAAAGCATAGAGAACTTTGCAGGGTTAGTATAGCTACAACTAGAAAGACGGGGTGAGGCTGCATTATAGAGGTCTTTAAGGGCCAAGAGCCTGTATTTAATTTGGTGGGAAACAGGCATAGAAGTATGTGAGGCGGGAAGGAGCAAAATCAAAGTTAGACCTTGGGAAAACTGAAAAGGCTGCGGTGATGTGCTGAAGAGAGATACCAGTAGGAGACAGTAGTTTCACAGCTGTATGCATTTTTTTTTTTTCTAGTCAAGAGAGTGACAGCAATATGCTAGGCGAAATGGCTTGAGCACAGTGGCGATCCTGGGTGTGGATAGGGCGGTAAGAGAAACCACAAGGGGAGTCCCCATGGAATCTAACAAAAATGTGGCATAAAGGTGGAGGAGTGAAGAATAACTTCAACTCCAAAATAGGTTGTTGAGTGAAAAAGAGTAAGTTGCCCAATTCTAAGCATTATATATTATATTTATGTAAGAGAAAATCGTTAAAACATCACGTCATATATTTTGCATGGGTTGTACAGGCACATACAGAACACACAAAGAGGCGGTAGGGAATAGTAAGTGACTCTGCAGAGCCAGAGTGCAGGGGTTCAGGTCCCGGTTCGGGCAATTACCAGTTCTTGTAGTCTCGGGCAAACCACTTCTCCTCCCTGGGAGGGGTGAGGCAGGAGAGCCTTAGGAAAGCAGAGAAGATGTGGAACGGCAGTCGTATAGGGATTTTTCTTTTTAATTAATAACATAGTGTTTGCCAACAGTGAGGGTTCAGCTGAGATTAGATTTCATGGTTTTCAAATCAGAGCAGAAAGAGGGCCAAGTAAGTTCATGCTGATGGTAGGCAAGTAAAGTCCCACAGGACAAGTTCTAAAGTGGTAGCTGGCTTACTTTGAACTTGAATGTGACTAAGGGTGGTAGACAGGAAAGTAAAGATGGGTGCTAACAATGAAAAAGAGAACTGAGAGAAAGAGAGTGGACAGGGATGCTGGAAGCCAAGAGGAAGAGAAAGAGCAGTTCCAACATGAGCGAGGGAGGGAAGGGACCTGAGAGAGGACGTCAAAACCAGAGCCATTGCTACTGATGATGCAATGTGGTCATGGAGCAGGGCCACCAGGGCAGTGAAGAAGTAGATCACCGAGATGAGTACGTAAGTATGGTTAGGACAGTGTCAGAGAGCTGACACGCCTTTTCTTCTCATCTCTCCAGACGTCAATGATCACTATTACAATACAATAGACAGGAACAACACAGAAAGAGAGCCGAATGCAAACCAACCTCAAGACATCTCCCCAAAGTTTAATCTTGGGTGACATCCCTAGAATGCGTCTTTTCTCCTTTTCTGGTTCATTTATTCAACAAATAAAGACTGTGCAAAGCACTGTACTGTCTATGGGAGATGTAGATCTAGTCTATGGCTCCAGCATTTAAAGGGTTTACAACCCATCAGAGAGTAAAAGAAAATAATCAGCAATTTTACAAGAGCTAATTAAAAGACAACAAGTGATGTTACAAGGCGGTATGAAATAAAGTGACAAATAAATGATGTGTGCTTATAGACGAGGAATACCACTGTTGGTTGTTGGCTATCTTTTCATCCACTCATTTAACGAAGATTTATTGAGCGCTAACTACATGCCAGGCAGTGTGCTAGCTATATAATTGTGAACAGACAGACAGAGACCTAGCCCTCAGCCCAGAAGGAAAAGATAGATAGTAAACAAATGTATGAATAAATGGCAGAAGGCACATTGTGACTAAGTGCCGTGAAGGAAAAGAATGGGATGCTTTAAGAGCAGAATAACAGACAACACAATTGGGGGATCTTGGAAGCTCAAGACGGCATTAAACACACCTTAAGAAAGCACATGGCAGTGTCCTGTTGTGTTCTTTAATTAATCACCCGGTATGCATAAGACTTAACCAACTTTAAGTATTAGCTCTAATCCTCAAAATGAATCTTGTTTATATGAACATTATCATCTCATCTTCATTTTATGAACAAGTAAACTGAGGCTTAGAGGATGTGATTAACTTTTCCAAGGTCACAGTTAGTACACGGTAGTGCCAGAATTCAAGGCGAGATCTGTGCAACTCCTGAATCGCGTGCGCTTTCCTCTATGACACACTGATTTTCATTTCAGAAGGCGTCTGAAGTTATTCTCTTTTATTTGTGAAAATAAGTTTCTGAAGAAAAACTTTCTAATGTGAATATAATAATTACTGTTCCATTGGAAAATAGTGCCTTTACATAGCAATAGGCATGATCTTTTGTAAAAGAACATTCCTTGCACCTCCGTTGCTATTTTGCCAGCGTCTCACCCAGTTTGAAAACTTGATAACAGTAATCATAATAATGAAATATAATAACTAGAATTTAATAGGCACCTACTATGTGCTAAATATTGTGCTTGGTGATATCTGGGCATAGCCTTATTTAGTCCTTCTAACAGTCCCATGAACTGTACATGACTCTCCCCACTTGAGACATGGCATCTAATGCTTAGAGATTAAGCAACTTGACCAAGGTTACACTGGGTGAGTGTCAGAGTAGAAATTCAAACTCCAATTTGGCACACTCACAATGCCACCCCCTGCATCAGCCCATGAATTCCATGAGCCAAAATTAGCTTTGCTGTAGGGAGAAAGAACAGAGGTAAAACAATTTGCCCAAAGTAACGTGGCTAGTGAAAAGTAGACCCAGTCAGGGAAATTGGAATTCCCAGCTCCCCATTCACTTCCTGACCTCAGTAGCTTTGTCTGGGCAAAGATGATGAATGTGTGATAATTGAGAAAAATTACTTAATTCATTCCTAAATGGCTCAAGCCAATTGTACTCAAGGAATAAAAGGGCAGCCTGCAGTTTACAACCCCCTTGTTAGGCCTACTGGACTTTCAAAACCCTTCTTGTAGTACATGCGGCAGTCCCAACCTGGATCATAATTTACATCTAAAGTTCCCAGTGAAGAGCTGCCAGCTTCAGTAAACTGACACTGCCTCGTTCCTTCTTTTATTCTGTCTTGCCAGACATCTTGCACACAAAGCACCCTCACAAAATCCAACAAGGTTCAGCATTAACCAGACGCAATGGCTCCAGGGAGAAAGCATCTCCAAGAATCTTTTAGCACCTGCCTAGCCTCTTTATCAAGAGCTGGCTCAGTCACCAGAGAAATTCAGCATGCCACAGATGGGATGTTCAGGATCCACTTCTATCCACTCCTATCCCTACAGGAGAAAATCATCATAGGGGATTGAAAAAAGTAGGACAGCAGTCACAATATGTTAAGGAAAACTAAAATTATCCCCACTTGAAAGTCAATATGGTCTCAGACAAAAAAGTCTCAGACAAAAAAATCCAATACTCGGATAAAATGAAAAAATGTAACGCACAGTAGTAAAAATGGCTTTGCACATTTTGACTGTGGCTACTCAAAGAAAAGAGAATTTGAGGTTTCAGATTAGGTTTATATTTGCGAAACCGTCTCGTGTGAATATTACAGGAGGAAAACACAAAGATGCTATGAAAAATCATTTTCAGCCTTCTTTAAGGAGTGGCTGAGGGAGAGAAACATTCAGACACTGTCATCCATCTGAGTGAGAGCTGCAGGGCAAATGCACAGGACAAGGAGAAGACCCGTATGGAATGCTTTTGATGGGGGTTCACGAGATGAACTCTACCTAGAGTATTAATCTATATTCGTTCAGCAGGAAGAGAGTTATCAAGCACTTAGTGTGGATGAAGGTCAGTATTATACATTCTAAATAGGTTCAAGACCCATAAAGAGTCAGCTTGGGAAGACTATATGCAAATAGTTACCACTAACTTTTTTGAACTGGTACAACCTTTATTGACTGCATAAACAGAAACTCACAGCAATGAGAATTGGCTCAAAGAATCATGGTACATTTAGAACATAAAACACGTAAGAAACACGTAATGCAGCATAACCACAGCACCAAGTTCACCATTACAAGCTGAGTTTGAGTGCTAAAAGAAAATAGTTCAAAGGTATCAGTCAAATGTCACCAAGATCAACGACTGTTCCCATACTACAATGACTACCCACTGCATCAACTTGCTTATTGAAGTATAGCGTGGTGGTTAATAGCCTAGGCTCAGACTACCTAGTTCAAAGCCCATCTAAGTCACATCCTAGCTATGTGAACTTGGGTAAATTATTTAAGCAACTTGTGCCTAGTTTTTCTTACCTGTAAAATGGGAAAATAAACAGTACCTAACGCATTTGGGTTTTGTAACCATTAAAGAAGTGATTATACCTAAGGATTTGGAAAAGAGCTTAACACACAGTACGTGCCAGTTAATGCTACCTGTAATAATAATGATCATTATTAATAATGATCAATAGTAATAACTCTTATCAGTACTGATATTATAACTCTCTAGGGTTATACCTACCCTTCTTGGACTGTCCACCTTACTCTGAACTATTACCAAAAAAAAAAGAATTTTTTATCTTGTTTGAATCACTAAATAGTGGGATCTCTATGATAAAATAATTTAGCTTATACCAGAAAATAGGTTTACCAAGTTGTATAATAATCATCCTTTTATATATGTGTTTACTGTGCACTCCCCAAAGCAGAAATGGTCTTATTCAGGTCTGTCTTCGGTAATGAGCTCAGACTGCCGAGATCTTCTTTGTATCTGTAGACAGAGAAGATTGTCTAGAAAACTCTTTAATTATGCCTTTAGCCACCTTGATTTTACAAGTAAATGTATGATTTGTTGTATTAGTTGCAGTGAACAAATAGGTCCACCATGTATTGTGCTAAACACAATACAATTTCATGTCTTGCTCAGCTAATAATCCAGGGCAGACGTTCCTGTTTGAAAGAGGGATTCTGCTCCAGGCAGCCCTTTAGGAACACAGGTTGACAAGAGCTCTTACAACATCAATCAAGGGCTTCCGAAGTCACTCTGGGTGTGGCCGACTCAGCGGCAAAAGAGGGGAGGTACGGAAAACCACTTGTTGGAGGTTTTATGGAACAAGCCAGGAAGTGACCCACGTTCTTCTACTCGAATTCCATGAGATAGAACTCAATCAAATGATATGTCTAACTGCATGAGAGGCTGGGAGATGTAGGAAGGGGAAATGGATTTTAATGAACAGCTAGCAACCTCTGGCAGTGGGTGAAATTAATCCCACTCACTTTATTCAAAGAAACTACTACTGGGCTTCCCTGGTGGCGCAGTGGTTGAGAGTCCACCTGCCAGTGCAGAGAACATGGGTTTGTGCCCCGGTCCGGGAGGATCCCACATGCCGTGGAGCGGCTGGGCCGGTGAGCCATGGCTGCTGAGCCTGCGCGTCCCGGAGCCTGTGCTCCGCAACGGGAGAGGCCACAGCAGTGAGAGGCCCGTGTACCGCAAAAAAAAAAAAAAAGAAACTACTACTTAAAAATATTTGGTGAGTATTGAGAAAATTAAATATTCTTTTGAGAATAGTTTTTATTTACTAAAATTTTGTAGTCAAGATATAACTTCTTCCTTAAACTATCAGGAAATAAGTTTTGAGATTAATTATTCATCCCCAAACTCTTTGTTTCCCTTGCTTAATTAAAATATCTTTTGCTCTCTTTGTGTGTATAAATATAAGGGGTGATCAAAGGGGAAAAAATCGGATTAGTCTGCATGTAACCACTGCCACCTAACCCTTCAACACTTAGTAGACAATTCCAGCCCACATTTGCCTCCTGTCCTGTAGCTCTCACAAGTTTCCATCCAAAAGAAAAACAGATGGTCTTGAAATGTTTTCTGTTTTCATATATGAGCCTTATTTGCTTAACCCCATTGCCAGATCCTCAAGGGTATCTTTTGTGTTTCTCTGGAAAGCGAAAATGATTTTGTAAAATACAAAGTGCCTTCCATACAGACAAGTGTTATTCTTCTTTGGTATTTCTTTCAGTGCTTAAGCACAGTGGTAGGTATTTAAATAACGAATTAAATCACTTATTGGTTTAACAAAAAGTTAGAGCTCAAAGGGGATTGTAAGTCAGTTAATTGCGAAACAGACTAATTTTTCACTCCTCCCTGTTTCCATGCCTTTTCAGTAAGACTTTGGAGTCTATTTCCACATCTCTTGTATCTGGGCTGGGCTTGAGATTTGCTTCAACCAACAGAATGTGGTGGAATTAACAGGCTTTAAGAGGCCTTGTATGTCCCAAGATTCACTCTTGGAACATATGCTTTGGCCAAGAGAATAAGCCCAGGCTAACCTGCTGGATGATAAGAACTATATGACGTTCTCATCTTGTTGCCCAACTAAGAGCCAGCCCCTAGGCCAACCTGCTAGCCAACTGCAGATGCACCAGCAAGCACAATCAAGATCAAGCAAGCCTGGCCCATGTTAGCAGGAATGCCCAGATGACCCTTATCTGCCTCCTGAGCAATCATAAATGCTAATTGTTTTAAGACACTGATGTTTGGGGGGCGGTCTGTTACACAACAGTAAGTACCTAATATAAACCCTTAACTATCATCTACCACAGCCATCATTTTGTAGATGAGTAAACAGTCTTGAGCAGGAAGGTAATAAAAGTAGACATCAATAAAGCTCGGATTACAACTCAGGTCTTCTAATTTAGCAGTTTGATGTGCTTTCTGTGAAAACATTTTGCTTCACTTCTAAGATCTTTGGAGTTTCTCAAGTCAACAGAACTATTAGGATCCAAGAAGAGCTGGACACTGAAGAATGCCCCATGTAGGATTGCTGGAGCTTTTCATAAGATGAAGTTGCTTGAAACACACTGTAAAATACTATAAAAAGAAAGGCAAGGGTCCCTATTTTGTCGAAATAAAGGTCACTGGTCAGCTTTATCATACCTTTAACTCAGAAAGCTCTGATTTTTACCTGGACATGAACCATTCTTCAAAAAAAAAAAAAAAACAAAGCGGGGGGGGGGCGGGGGGAGGATTCCAGCATGATTAACATTCATCAACTTTTAGAGCATCAGAGAATTACTCCAGAAGTTGTCTTTTTAATTTGTATTCTGACTTAAAGGACTGAAGTTTAGAAGCGCAGAAACCTTGACTTTTCTTATTAGCATATTCCCATCACCTGGTATTGGACCTGAGTGAATGAATAACTGAATGAATCTTAAGCAGAGTCGGATCTTCAGGAAAACTTTAGGAATAGGTTCAAGAAGACAGAAGTTTTGAGAAAGAACTTTAGACTGGTTTCAGGCTGATGAATCAGGAAAATAAGATGTTACTTTTAAAAAGACCTACATGAAAAAAAGAGGACAAAAAAGAATGAGGAAAATATTATAAAGCTTTTAAAATGAAAGAGGTATTAACTGTGTTGCACCTATGTTTAAATACAACGTCACGAAAATGCTCGACTTTCCCTAATAAAAATTGAGATTTTTAAATAGCCTTTAGTTTCCTTCTGTAGGAAAGTCGTTGTATAGTAATAACTTACATTTATATGAGGCATTATCTTAGGTAAGGCTTTTTTCCCTTTAGAACAATTGTAGTGTTTTACATAAGTACTAAATTCCCACTAGCATTGTAATAAAATCAAAACCTTTCTAAATCTCTTCCTACATCTTAACATTTCATGAAATTTTAAAAGGATTAGTTGTATTAATTGGTCATAAATGCAGTTTCTGTTCCTTATGTTATATTCTTTAATCTGTACTGATTTAGAATTTTTATTACTCTAAAACATTATGAGTGGCTCTGGAGTCATAAACATACCACTTTAAAAATAGCCCTTTTATAGTGTTTCAAGCATCACATACTAACCCACCCTCTCCAATCGAAAATGCTGAGCATCCTGTACAAAGGCATTCCTGCCTGCCCCCTCCTTGAAATCCATTTCAGCTGAAAACCTAGCCATTTGTTCTGCCACATCCTATCACAGACCACTGACTTAATATTTGTCCTCAGGAACTCTGACATGAACTACCCCTCTTGCCCCTCTGGTTTTCTGTGCCCAGTGCAGGAACCTACACCTGTCTCCAGCCTCTTGGAAACCAGCTCTGCTCTAGCCAGGTGCCCAATGCAATCCCCACCTGGGGGACACTGGAGGTTGGACAAGCAGAGCAAAAACCTCTTCCTGCTGCCGTCTTTGTCAGATGTAACCATGCACAACTTTTTTCATGTTCCTGCACCAAAAGGAAGAAAATGAATTAGAACTCCTCACACTGCCCAGGTTGGAGGGGAAGGAAAAAACAAAGCGAAACGTCCTCTAACAGTTCGAAAGGAAAGGCAAAATATTATTTTTGTCAATAATGGAGCTATGGAGGAAATCATATGTCACATTATGACTTGGGACTAATTTTTCCAAACAAGCAACAAGAAACCACAGCACTATAGATCAGCTCCAGTATGGGTTACAAAGATTTGTGGGATAGAATGGAAACCTAACCCTCATTCATCATAATTTAAAATACTGTTCCCTTGGCAAGGGGTAGAGGGTAGCAGGGAAGGAGGGTTTGCATTCTGAGTACCAAACAACTTTTAGAAAGTGCCCACAACTTAGAAAGAAACCAGTCACTAAGTTATAATCTCTGCTAATAAAATCATTATAAATATTATTCACTCTTGGAATAATCAGGTAACTCAATTAACTGACCCCGGGAATAAATGAAATCTTTGACCCTGAAAGTTAATTAAAATAGATTTTTTTAAATAGTGAGAGATACTATATCAATTTTTCTTACAATAGAGAGAATAAGATAAAATTATCAAGGACTGAGAAACATAAATTACATGAAGGTGCACATCTATATAAATAAGGGTCTATGCACATAAATTTACTCATAAAAAGATGAATAAAAACAGAATGAGAAAATGTGAATAAAATATTTTTTATAAGAGTGGGGCAGGGGTTTCCCTGGTGGCGCAGTGGTTGAGAGTCCGCCTGCCGGTGCAGGGCACACGGGTTCGTGCCCCGGTCCAGGAAGATCCCACATGCCGCGGAGCGGCTGGGCCCGTGAGCCATGGCCGCTGAGCCTGTGCGTCCGGGGCCTGTGCTCCGCAACGGGAAAGGCCACAACAGTGAGAGGCCCGCGTACTGCAAAAAAAAAAAAAAAAAGAGTGGGGCAATGTTCCAAGAGTCTCCATTAAAAGAGTGGTATCTTTACTACCTTTTCTATCATCTGAGTTTGGGGTGTGTTTTCTGGAGACAAGCAGTAAGTGAAATTGTGTGTCATCTGCCTGCTGCTTCTTGTTTAATACCATTCCAAGCACCAGGGCCTCTTAGCCTGCATGCTCAGTCCTAGAAAAGGTTAGAGAGGAAAAGAAATCACCCCACAAATTGTTTCCTAGCAATTAGCTATAAAAACAACTGGAATAAATACTTCTCGGAATTTATTTTTCTTAATAATTCCATTTTATTCTTTTCCCCACTACAGGATGGTTTACACTGACACAGCAAGGAGCTAAAACCATGTCTTCCCTTCCCTTTGGAAAAAGCAGCTTCATACTTCAGAATCAACCAGCTCCTGAGAGACTCTTCTGCCTGATAGCCTCAAACTTGGGTTTCCAAAGTTATAAGATAAGAGCAAAACAGTCACCTAACAGGCAGTGACAGAACTGGAATAAACGTAATGACGACAATGGCAGCCAGACAAAATTTACAAGATCCTCTACAATGAAAACCCTACAGATGAGATAGATTTGTGGTTTTGCAATCATTTAAGAGGACATTTTCCTCAAATGTCACCCATCACTCTCAATCTTCATTTACAACAGTGAAACACTGCTTTCTGTTTCCTCAGAAAGGACAGTGGGTGCTCAGTGATGTAGAATTCCTGCTGTGCAAAACAACAGCAGTTCTGGATCCAAAAAAACTGTTCCTGTGGTACCATTTCTATCTCTTCCCACTTAAAACCAAATTTTTCCAGGGAACGAACAACAGAATAGAAGGACATAATCATAAATTCCCACTGATGGAGAACATCACCCCATGTTAGTGCTGTATCCCATGTATACTGATTGAAAAACATTTTTCTTGTGGATTCCTTTTAGGCATAGGAGTAAAACCTGCTTTCCCTTCTAGCGAGAAGTCAACGTCAACATCAAGAAAAATGGTAGGGCTTCCCTGGTGGCGCAGTGGTTGAGAGTCCACCTGCCGATGCAGGAGACTCGGGTTCGTGCCCCAGTCCAGGAAGATCCCACATGCCGCGGAGCGGCTGGGCCCGTGAGCCCTGGCCGCTGAGCCTGCGCGTCCGGGGCCTGTGCTCCGCAACGGGAGAGGCCACAACAGTGAGAGGCCCGCATACCGCAAAAAAAGAAAAACACACACAAAAAAAAAGAAAAGAAAAATGGTAAAATTACAAGAGACACATTAAGAACGAACATATTTCCATATCGATGAATTCGTTGTTTGCATATTTTTTAGCCACAACTTGATGCTCATAAAAATATTTCATGACCAAGGCTTGGAAAAGGCATGGAATTGGGAATTGAAAAATGGACGATTAAATTCATCATCAAATTCATTTATGGGAGACAAAGTCTTTTCAGCATCATCCTGCCAAGAGCCTGAATTATCAGTACAAAATTTCTATCTTGTTTTATCCTAAAGGATAGAGGGCAAAGAGAAGTCTCCTCATTTTACAGATGAAGATCTATGGTATTAGATGAAATTTTTTAAGTTGACATTTAGTACAAGAGCATCTCCTAGGGCAGAGTTCTACAACCTCACTTCAGACAGATGAGGTAGACAGGCCCAGCATACTCCTAATAATGCACCAAGATTTCTGTTATCCAGAAAAATAAAATAACACTGAAGATGCTTTATCTAGAAGTAATAATAATAGGTAATATTTACTGAGTTCTTATTCTGAGCCAACTGCCCCGTCTAGATTACTCAATTTATTCATCACAACAATCCTCTAAGGTAGGTGCTGTAATGATTCCCGTATCACAGGTGGGAAGATCAAGGCACAGAGAAGCTCTGGCTCGTCTAGATCACACAGCTTGTATGTGGCAGAGTCAGAATTCAAACCCAGGCCATCTTAATCCAGAGCCCACACTCTACCTAAAGTAATATAAAACAATAGACTTCCCTTATGTATACAGGCTCACTTACTAATATAACCTATGGATTAGAGACCTGGAAAAGACAAATTCTCATCAAAAAGAAAAAATATGATTATTTCCATTAATGAAAATAATCCTATTTCTTTCCCTTACTTACAAAACATCTTTTTAGATCTTTAAATGGCTTGGCCTCGCATCTGGGTAACAAAATTAGCCATGAAACGATATCAGAAATTGTGCTGAATAAAAAATAAAATAAAATATTCTAATTAAAATAAACCCTACTTCATGTTTTACATTACAGTGCAAAGGATGTACAGGTGTTTAACATTATTAATAATATTAAGATTATTACGAACTTTTTAAACTTCATCATTTTGTTTACTTTTGATTCAGTGATTAGTTAGGAATAGCATTTACTCCAATGTCTGCATAAACAAAGGAAGTGCCTAAGAAAACAGCACTGAGGAGGTGACAGCAAACTGATGTGGCCAAGCTCCACCTAACAAACAACACTTCTAAACACATCCATCTGTTGTCGTGGGAAAACGGGGCCAACATTCCCAAACCTTCCAACTGTTCAAGAGAGTTTAGAAATTCCGATTTTCATATGAAATCTCCATATTTTAATATTCTAGCAATAGACTTAAGTTTTATAAACACCATGAGAAACAAATAAAACATGTCAGTAGATAGTATTTGATGTATTTGACCTACAATTCTTGAGCTTACGACTCACAAAACTGTTGTATTCTTACTAAAAACATTTAAAACGTTACTTTTTCACGGGTCAGTGGAGATACAGGCACATTACTCAGGCTTTCTTCATTTATCCTTGCCTTCCTCCATATTAAAAATTTACCCATGAGTAAATTAAAAACTATAAAATCAAAAATCACAAGCATTATAAACAAATCGAATCACCACACTGATTAATGGTAACAGATACCTACTCTGAGTTGTAGAAAGGATAAGAGAGGCTGGAGATTATGTACAACCCCTAGGGCATCCTTTCTCTCCAATGGGAGAAAAACAGTTTAAATGATTATGAATGACGGTGCTGAACCAAGATGGCGGAGTAGAAGGACGTGCTCTCACTCCCTCTTGCGAGAACACCAGAATCACAACTAGCTGCTGGACAATCATCGACAGGAAGACACTGGAACTCACCAAAAAAGATACCCCACATCCAAAGACAAAGGAGAAGCCACAATGAGACGGTAGGAGGGGCGCAATCACAGTAAAATCAAATCCCATAACTGCTGAGTGGGTGACTCACGGACTGGAGAACACTTATACCACAGAATACCACCATTGGAGTGAAGGTTCTGAGCCCCACGTCAGGCTTCCCAACCTGGGGGTCCAGCAATGGGAGGAGGAATTCCTAGAGAATCAGACCTTAAAGCCTAGTTGGAATTGATTGCAGGACTTCAACAGGACTGGGGGAAACAGAGACTCCACTCTTGGAGGGCACACACAAAGTAGTGTGTGCATCAGGACCCAAGGGAAGGAGCAGTGACCCCAGGGGAGACTGAACCAGATGTACCTGTTAGTGTTGGAGGGTCTCCTGCAGAGGCAGGGGTGGCTGTGGCTCACCATGGAGACAAGGACACTGGCAGCAGAAGTTCTGGGAAGTACGCCTTGGCGTGAGCCCTCCCAGAGTCTGCCATTAGCCCAGCAAAGAGCCCAGGTAGGCTCCAATGTCGGCTTGCCTCAGGCCAAACAACCAACAGAGAGGGAACCCAGCCCCACACATCAGCATCAAGAGGATTAAAGTTTACTGAGCTCTGCCCACCAGAGCAACAGTCAGCTCTACCCACCACCAGTCTCTCCCATCAGGAAACTTGCATAAGCCTCCTAGATAGCCTCATCCACCAGAGGGCAGACAGCAGAAGCAAGAAGAACTACAATCCTGCAGCCTGTGGAACAAAAACCACATTCACAGACAGATAGACAGGATGAAAAGGCAGAGGGCTATGTACCAGATGAAGGAACAAGATAAAACCCCAGAAAAACAACTAAATGAAGTGGAGCTAGCCAACCTTCCAGAAAAAGAATTCAGAATAATGATAGTGAAGATGATCCAGGACCTTGGAAAAAGAATGGAGGCAAAGATTGAGAAGATGCAAAAAATGTTTAACAAAGAATTAGAAGAATTAAAGAACAAACAAACAGAGATGAACAATACAATAAGTGAAATGAAAACTACACTAGAAGGAATCAATAGCAGAATAACTGAGGCAGAAGAACGGATAAGTGACCTGGAAGACAGAATGCTGTAATTCACTGCTGCAGAACAGAATAAAGAAAAAAGAATGAAAAGAAATGAAGACAGCCTAAGAGACCTCTGGGACAACATTAAATGCACCAACATTCACATTATAGGGGTCCCAGAAGGAGAAGAGAGAGAGAAAGGACCCGAGAAAATATCTGAAGAGATTATAGTCGAAAACTTCCCTTACGTGGGAAAGGAAATAGCCACCCAAGGAAGTGCAGAGAGTCCCATACAGGGTAAACCCAAGGAGAAACACGCCGAGACACATAGTAATCAAATCAGAAAAAATCAAAGACAAAGAAAAATTATTGAAAGCAGCAAGGGAAAAACAACAAATAACATAAAAGGGAACTCTCATAAGGTTAACAGCTGATTTCTCAGCAGAAACTCTACAAGCCACAAGGGAGTGGCCTGATATACTTAAAGTGATGAAAGGGAAGAAGCTACAACCAAGATTATTCTACCCAGCAAGGACCTAATTCAGATTCGATGGAGAAATCAAAAGCTTTACAGACAAGCAAAAGCTAAGAGAATTAAGCACCACCAAACCAGCTCACAACAAATGCTAAAGGAACTTCTCTAAGTGGGAAACACAAGAGAAGAAAAGGACCTACATAAACAAACCCAAACAATTAAGAAAATGGTCATAAGAACATACATATCTATAATTACCTTAAACGTGAATGGATTAAATGCTCCAACCAAAAGACACAGGCTTACTGAATGGATACAAAAACAAGACTGATATATATGCTGTCTAAAAGAGACCCACTTCAGACCTAGGGACACATACAGACTGAAAGTGAGGGGTTGGAAAAGATATTCCATGCAAATGGAAATCAAAAGAAAGCTGGAATAGCAATTCTCATATCAGACAAAATAGACTTTAAAATAAAGACTATTATAAGAAACAAAGAAGGACACTACATAATGATAAAAGGATCAATCCAAGAAGAAGATATAAGAATTATAAATATATATGCACCCAACATAGGAGCACCTCAATACATAAGGTAACCGCTAACAGCTATAAAACAGGAAATCGACAGTAACACAGTAATAGTGGGGGACTTTAACACCTCACTTACACCAATGGACAGATCATCCAAAATGAAAATAAATAAGGAAACAGAGGCTTTAAATGACACAATAGACCAGATCGATTTAATTGATATTTATAGGACATTCCATCCAAAAACAGCAGATTACACTTTCTTCTCAAGTGGGCATGGAACATTCTCCAGGATAGATCACATCTTGGGTCACAAATCAAGCCTCAATATATTTAAGAAAATTGAAATCATATCAAGCATCTTTTCTGACCACAACACCATGAGATTAGAAATCAATTACAGGGGAAAAAACGCAAAAAACACAATCACATGGAGGCTAAACAATACATTACTAAATAACCAAGAGATCACTGAAGAAATCAAAGAGGAAATCAAAAAATACCTACAAACAAATGACAGTGAAAACATGACGATCCAAAACCTATGGGATGCAGCAAAAGCAGTTCTAAGAGGGAAGTTTATAGCTATACAAGCCTACGTCAAGAAACAAGAAAAATCTCAAATAAACAGCCTAACCTTACACCTAAAGGAACTAGAGAAAGAAGAATAAACAAAACCCAAAGTTAGCAGAAGGAAAGAAATCATTAAGATCAGAGCAGAAATAAATGAAATAGAAACAAAGAAAACAATAGCAAAGATCAATAAAACTAAAAGCTGGTTCTTTGAGAAGATAAACAAAATTGATAAACCACTTGCCAGACTCATCAAGAAAAAGAGGGAGAGGACTCAAGTCAATAAAATCAGAAATGAAAAAGGAGAAGTTACAACAGACACCACAGAAGTACAAAGCATCCTAAGAGACTACTACAAGCAACTGTATGCCAATAAAATGGACAACCTGGAAGAAATGGACAAATTCTTAGACAGGTATAACCTTCCAAGACTGAACCAGGAAGAAATAGAAAATGTAAACAGACCAATCACAAGCACTGAAATTGAAACTGTGATTAAAAATCTTCCAAAAAAACAAAAGTCCAGGACCGGATGGCTTTACAGGTGAATTCTATCAAACATTTAGAGAAGAGCTAACACCCGTTCTTCTCAAACTCTTCCAAAACTTGGGGAGGAAGGAACACTCCCAAACTCATTCTATGAGGCCACCATTACTCTGATACCAAAACCAGACAAAGATACTACAAAAAAAGAAAATTACAGACCAATAACACTGATGAATATAGATGCAAAATTCTTCAATAAAATACTAGCAAACAGAATACAACAACACATTAAAAGGATATACACCATGATCAAGTGGGATTTATACCAGGGATGCAAGGATTCTTCAATACACACAAATAAATCAATGTGATACACCATATTAACAAATTGAAGAATAAAAACCATATGATCATCTCAATAGATGCAGAAAAAGCTTTTGACAAAATTCAACACCTGTTTAAGATAAAAACTCTCCAGAAATGGGCATAGAGGGAACCTACCTCAACATAATAAAACCCATAAATGACAAACCCACAGCAAACATCATTCTCAATGGTGAAAAACTGAAAACATTTCCTCTAAGATTAGGAACAAAGCAAGGATGTCCACTCTCACCACTATTATTCAACATAGTTTTGGAAGTCCTAGCCCCGGCAATCAGAGAAGAAAAAGAAATAAAAGGAATGCAAATTGAAAAAGAAGAAGTAAAACTGTCACGGTTTGCAGATCACATGATACTATACATAGAGAGTCCTAAAGATGCCACCAGAAGACTACTAGAGCTAATCAATGAATTTGGTAAAGTTGCAGGATACAAAATTAATGCACAGAAATCTCTTGCATTCCTATACACTAATGATGAAAAATCTGAAACAAAAATTAAGGAAACACTCCCATTTACCATTGCAACAAAAAGAATAAAATACCTAGGAATAAACCTACCTAGGGAGACAAAAGACCTGTATGCAGAAAGCTATAATACACTGATGAAAGAAATTAAAGATGATACCAACAGATGGAGAGATATACCATGTTCTTGGATTGGAAGAATCAATATTGTGAAAATGACTATACTACCCAAAGCAATCTACAGATTGAATGCAATCCCTGTCAAATTACCAATGGCATTTTTTACAGAACTAGAACAAATCATCTTAAAATTTGTATGGAGACACAAAAGACCCCGAATAGCCAAAGCAGTCTTGAGG
Source organism: Monodon monoceros (assembly GCF_005190385.1). Taxonomy (NCBI): domain Eukaryota; kingdom Metazoa; phylum Chordata; class Mammalia; order Artiodactyla; family Monodontidae; genus Monodon; species Monodon monoceros. Next base: position 44,248,307 of record NW_021703777.1, read on the forward strand.
GAAAAAATGGAGCTGGAGGAATCAGACTCCCTGACTTCAGACTATTCTACAAAGCTACAGTAATCAAGACAATATGGTACTGGCACAAAACAGAAACATAGATCAGTGGAAGAAGATGGAAAGCTCAGAGATAAACCCACGCACCTATGTTCAACTAATCTAAGACAAAGGAGGCAAAGATATACAATGGAGAAAAGACAGTCTCTTCAACAAGTGGTGCTGGGAAAACTGGACAGCTACATGTAAAAGAATGAAATTAGAACACTCCCTAACACCATACACAAAAAGAAACTCAAAATGGATTACAGACCTAAATGTAAGGCCAGACACCATTCAAACTCTTAGAGGAAAACACAGGCAGAACACTCTGTGACATAAATCACAGCAAGATCCTTTTTGACCCACCTCCAAGAGAAATGGAAATAAAAACAAAAATAAACAAATGGGACCTAATGAAACTTCAAAGTTTTTGCACAGCAAAGGAAAACATAAACAAGATGAAGACAAACTTCAGAATGGGAGAAAATATTTGCAAATGAAGCAACTGACAAAGGATTAATCTCCAAAATATACAAGCAACTCATGCAGCTCAATATCAAAAAAACAAACAACCCAATCCATAAATGGGCAGATGACCTACATAGACATTTCCCCAAAGAAGATATACAGATTGCCAACAAACACATGAAAGAATGCTCAATATCATTAATCATTAGAGAAATGCAAATCAAAACTACAATGAGATATCATCTCACACCAGTCACAATGGCCATCATCAAAAACTCTACAAAGAACAAATGCTGGAGAGGGTGTGGAGAAAAGGGAACCCTCTTGCACTGTTGGTGGGAATGTAAATTGATACACCCACTATGGAGAACAGTATGGAGATTCCTTAAAAAACGAAAAATATAACTACCATATGACACAGCAATCCCACTACGGGGCATATACCCAGAGAAAACCATAATTCAAAAAGACACATGCACCCCAATGTTCATTGCAGCACTATTTACAATAGCCAGGTCATGGAAGCAACCTAAATGCCCATAGACAGACGAATGGATAAAGAAGATGTGGTACATATATACAATGGAATATTACTCAGCCGTAAAAAGGAACGAAATTGGGTCATTGGTGGAGACGTGTATGGATCTGGGGACTGTCATACACAGTGAAGTAAGTCAGAGAGAGCAAAACAAATATCGCATATTAACGCATATATGTGGAACCTAGAAAAATGGTACAGATGAACCGGTTTGCAGGGCAGAAATTGAGACACAAATGTAGAGAACAAACGTATGGACACCAAAGGGGGAAAGCCGTGGGGGGGGGGGGTGTGATGAATTGGGCGATTGGGATTGACATGTATACACTGATATGTATAAAATGGATGACTAATAAGAACCTGCTGTATAAAAAAATAAATAAAATTCAAAAATTTAAAAGAAAAAAATGATTATGAATGAGAGCAATAATATAGGAATAGGGCTTCCCTGGTGGCGCAGTGGTTGATAGTCCGCCTGCTGATGCAGGGGACACGGATTCGTGCCCCGGTCCGGGAGGATCCCACATGCCGCGGAGCGGCTGGGCCCGTGAGCCATGGCCACTGAGCATGCGCGTCCGGAGCCTGTGCTCCGCAACGGGAGAGGCCACAACAGTGAGAGGCCCGCGTACCGCAAAAAATAATAATAATAATAAGATAGGAATAATCATGAATTAGTTCCAAATTATTTTTAAAGGTAAATCATACCCAAAATGTGTCACATTAATCATTACTGCAAACTTAAAAAGCCACGACCCATACGGTTCAGAAACAATGTCACAATTAAAACTTGTAATCCAAACAAGAATTTCCATTTCCTCTTGCATTTCTCACAGTCATTTAAAGGAGTTCCAGGGCCTTCCCTGGTGGTCCAGTGGTTAAGACTCCACGTTTCCAGTGAAGGGGGCGCAGGTTTGATCCCTGGTCAGGGAATTAAGATCCCATATGCCACGCTACATGGTCAAAAAATTTAAAGAAAAAATAAAATAAAATAAATTTAAAAAATAAAAAGGAGTTCCAGAATTGAGTCCATACCAACCGGAAAGCCCTATCTTTCATTACTCTCAAACAACCCATAACTCACTCTCCCACTGCAGAAGAACTCTGTCACTCATCCACACTATCATACCTTTTCTGCTTTTTTTTTTTTTTTTTTGCGGTACGCGGGCCTCTCACTGTTGTGGCCTTTCCCGTTGCGGAGCACAGGCTCCGAACGCGCAGGCTCAGCGGCCATGGCTCACGGGCCCAGCCGCCCCGCGGCACGTGGGATCTTCCCGGACCGGGGCATGAACCCGCGTCCCCTGCATCGGCAGGCGGACTCTCAACCACTGTGCCACCAGGGAAGCCCCCTTTTCTGCTTTTCTAGGTCACTTCTTTCTGAACTTTTTGTGCCCATCCTTCATACTCCCATTACATCAAGCTTCCCTCCAAGGGAGCCCAAAAGGAGTCAGTTTGTATTCCAACTTGATTGTTTTGCTCTCAAAAATTCATCCATTGAGTTTTGTCCTTCTTTCTTAGAAAGTAAGGACTTGAAGAGTCTGTGAACACCCACATACTGGTAAGTTTTGCCCCATCACACTAGCGTCAAATGTGTGTGACACACTGCCTGCTGAACAATTGCTATGATACGTGATTGAGAAGCTCTGCCCTCAATGTCAAAGAGCTCCTGCTACTTACTGTCTGGCTTAAGGGATATAGTTAAACTATCCCAGACAATGTGTAGTGATTCCAATCGCTGTTTGAAGCTGCTCTTCATCACTACCGGATGCCCACGGCCAAAACACAGCGATCGTAACTTTAACAGTATATCAACATAATAGCCATTCTCCAGCAAGAGGATGAAACAGTAATGGCACAGCTAAATGGACCAGAGAATCCAAGAGCCTACTTTGGGAAAAGAGGTCATGTGAGGTACAAGAACATAAACAAAAATCTAGCTTCACTACAAAGAACTGAGATTAAAAGAACCCAAGCGCCATGTCTTGAGCATATTATTTATTGCAGCAAGCCTAAAAACATAATAAGTGATGTATTTTCAAGGCGAAATAGAAATATTTTGCTTATTGATTACAATGTCTGCATGAGAGTTTAATTCATCGAATGTTGCTTGAGCACCATAGCTGGGGGTCATTCTCTTCACTCAGAAACGTTAAAAGGAGAAACTTCCACAGAGCAGTCAGAGCAGAGAGAACAGCTGGAAAGGCCAATTTAGAAGGGGCAGTGGGGACCTAGAGGTCAGAAACAGAGGAGCATGGGCATGCAGTGGGAGAGAGTGTCCACAGTCGTACCCTGATGAGGAAACAGTTGAGCTAAAACCACATTTGTCCCAGGCCCCAAAAGTGATTGTCAGATAGTTTTCACTAATGGTGTAACATTTAGAATCAGTCAGTTCAATTAAATCATCCTTAAAACAGAGGTCATTTTTCAGATTGCTGAAGCTACCTGGGGACAATGCTTCATTTAAGTAATGGAAAAGCAACTGCTTCTTTAGAAAATCTTACACATAGGCTAAATTCAAGTGTTCACAATAAAATAAAATAAAAATAACCCCCACTGACTGGGTGGGCATCACTGTTTTCTCTGGTCAAGAGAGCTGGCTCTGGCTACCAAAGAAGCATTTACAAAACAAAGCAGATGGAAGCAAACTGTGTCAACTGGCTTGTTCCATGAGTAGCCCTGCTGAAGATCCAGAAAGAAAAGAAAATACATGTGAGTTTTAAGCCACCACTGTAGAGCTTGTCAAAGAGATAGACAGTGATATTGAAAAAATAAGGACTTTGGGTTCAAACAACACAGAGGTTCTGATATGGACATAAAAGCTTTGTAAATGCTTTACACCTGCTAAGCTCACAAAAGCGAACCTGAGAAATTGTTCATGAACTTCTACCATTTTTTAATTTGGCCCCAACTTACAAAAAGAGAGTCTTCCACTTCTACCCTTTGAATGCTGTCATCAACAATTATTTGGAATCAAGCTTTGGCTAAGATTCCAAGAGCCCAGAAACAGCTGAAGGCGAAGGAACCACGGACTCTATTTTAGAACTGATCAGCTAGCAACAGCATAATGAGCACAAAGGCAGAAAGCACCACATGAAAGAATTACGTTGTTTGCTGTTTTGTGTGTATTTTTTTTTAAACTCTAGCTGCTTGGCAACTCTCCTAGATCACAGCTTTGGGAAAGAAATGTATCTCCCTGATGAAAAATGAGCTAACAGAGATCCCATTGATGGCCCACTCACCAGCTCTGTATGAGTCCATGGGGTTTCGCCCTACACAAGAAACTCAACCAAATTGATTTCCTGAACAGAGAAAAAAGAGAAGAGGAAGTCGAAGAAAGTAAGCCAGGTATGTTTGCTCAGATGTAAAAGATACCATCGTACAAGCAGAGTAACATTTCATCCTGACCACACGATGCATGGTGTTTAAAATGCATAATTGGGCTTTCTTCTTCGCTGCTTGCTCTTCACGGTGGGTTATAAATAAGCTCCAAGAAGGTCATGTGTTTCTATATTAGACAAAGCAAGTGACTGTATCATCAGTAAACTTGAGGAAAAGGTCATGACAAAAATAATAGTTTTGGAAAATAACTTTGCTGTCTAAATATAATCTCTCCCACCCTTGCCTTTTGTTTTCTTTTCTTCCCATTTCAGCACAATTCATACTATTTATTTTACTCTTGGCAACATGCTCAAAGAAAAATTAGATCAGTTTAATTTTTTCATATTTCAGTTTGTTTTCAAAATAACAATAATGATCTCTTTCTTACTTTAAACACACGCCAAAAAGTTTTAGCTCAGATTATATCAATCCAGTTTAAAAATAAAGCAGTCCACTTGTAGGTTCTTAGCCAATGGCATAGCATCTTCAGGTGGTTCTACTCCAGTCGACAAAGCCGCACCCAGAACTTACCGGAAGCCAGGCCCTGTCCTAGGTGCTAGGGATACAAGATGAACAAGCCACAGCCTCAGGATTTTATAGTTTAATGCAGCTACCTGAATCAACGTTTTATTATCTGTGTGAATATAACGGAGAAGTGGTATAAATAATCAAAAACAATCCGAGGCCTCACCCAAAAATAATGGAAACCATCAAAGACAGTCTCACACAGGATCACTCACACTACTCCACTACCTGTGTTCCTCACTGGACCAGGAAGATGGTAGAAGGAAGCACACTAGACCAGAGTGGAGAAGGCCTAAGAGAAAGTCAATTATCTGCTGCTACATATTCAAGGACTGGGTATACCTAATCCCCCAAATAAAGTACACATTCCTACTTATGGAACTGTTATCAACACTCAAGATAATTCTGCTTTGTTTGCTTTTAATTACCCAACTGCTAAGATTTCCAGTTTGCTTATTTTTGCGTTTTTTTCCCCTCCAGGGATTAAAAATGGATTTTCTTACTTTTGTAAATAATAACAAAGAGAATGATTTTAAATGGTTATGAAAATAATTACATAAATGTAATTGAAATGGGCCTAAAAAGGAGTTTAATACTTTCTGATCTTACCCACGCAACTGAATTTCTTAAAATGGGCAAATTTTGCTAGTTTTCCAAGCTGAGTGATGGGTACGTGAGATTTCCTTACAATGTTCTTTTTCCCCTTAAGAACTTTGATAAAATCCCATGATAAAAAAATACTTTAGGCAAACAGAGCAGGGTTATCTTGAGCAAGTCACTTAACTCCACTAAGCCTTAATTTCCTCTTCTTCACACAGAGACAATACAATTCCTTCTAAAGTGTACACCATTAGTTCCAAGAGAATGAGGAGATCACAAGAAATTGTGAGTGACGTTATTGTCCATGTGTTTCCACGAAGCACAATTCAAGATACCAAGCCCGATGATAAGTGAGCTCATCTCTCAATATAAGGGGCATGCCATATATTGGCTACACACATATGTAGACAGTCTCTTAGCCTCATGAAAGAGGGATAAGAAAAAAATCCCATAAATTAAATGTAGCTGTGAACAAGGCAAATCATAGTGAATAATCTGCAATCCAAATTTGTAAGAACAGAAGAATTTATACTGAACAAAAAGACTAAAGAATTTGCAGACGTTTCTTGAGTAAAGAGTGTGGTCTAGTCAAACAAGAAAGATCTCGAAATAACAGGGGTTCCATAAACTCTGGTTGAACATTGCTGGGTAAATGCATGAATCAATGTCATAAAGAAAACTGCTTTACAGAATATGAAAAGGGAAGAACTATGAAATGTAAAGCAGATTCAAGAAATAATGAGAAATCTATTAAATTATTGCATGTTCTGTTCTCAAGATAACCAAAAGGCAAAAGATACTTTGAAGGACACTGTGAAAGAATCTCTTGCATTGCTTAGAAATCCCTAGTCCTAGGGAACTAAGGAAAGCATCTCTCTATCAGCTATTCTTCAGAGCTCTTAATGCTCCTTATTAGAAAAGAATTGCAGCTGAATGCTTTTTCTTTTAAGCCTGCATTATACCTAGAAGAATGTGTATTTTTAAGAAAATGTCTTACTCTTCCCATGCAGGTAGGTAATAACACAATTTGAGACACTGTGCATTATCTTTTGTACTCAGGACAAGCCCGTGATCTTCATCTTCCATTAGCCCTACCTTGAGTGCAAAGAAAATGAAATTCCCTACCAAAATAGCAGGTTTCACTACCCTGAAGCACATTGCCTTCCTCAAATAACACCTTTTGCAGAAGGTGGGGCAGATGACTTTTCACCAGATATGTTTTAAACCATTAGCTACAAGAACAAAAGCGAGAGTCCTCTGAGTGCAGGAATTTTGTCTGTTCTGTTCACTGCTGTATCCCAAAGACCTAGAATCTGACTGGCTCATAGTAGGTGCTCAACAAACATTTTTGAATGAAGCATGCTATTTCAGTGTGGGGAAATGGGAGCTTTTCATCCATAATGAAACTTAAAGCTGTGAGAAAAGTGTTAAAAAGAAAGTTCCATAAAAGTTGGCTCTTTGATCAACATATATTTCATTTTTGAAATCCCAAATAATCATAGTACGATTCAATGTTTGTGAGCATTGTGTTTCTTTGGTTAGAAAAATTGATTAATCCGAAAACCAACTACCTTGTTCATAGCGGTGAACAGTTTCAAAGCACTACACACTCCAGGTGGTTTGGAGCATGCTCTTCCCCCATGGACTCAGTGGCAACCCACAGAAAGCCCTGAGCAATCAAACTCAGTACATACTACAAGGCTGACCTTGGCCTCTGGCATAGGACTATAAAATACAAAGGAAATAAAAATGCTCTAAGCCGTGGGTGTCCCCCAGATAAACAGTGTTTAAAAGGCTTCACCAAGAAATCTGTTAGTTATACGCAAACATCCTTTCTGCATTCCCAGCATAAATCACTTCCCCAGTGGGCTCAGTTTCAGGGTCCGAGTTAATCATTTGGCTGCAGTAAACACTGAAAGCAATCAATCTCACAGGCTTTGGAATTTGTGTAAAGACTTGCTGCCCTTATAAGCTAGTTTCTGCAGTCTGCATATTTCTAACTTTTTCTTTAGTAGCTAAAAGTTAACCGAAATGATATATCCGATCTTCTACCAACAGGCTGCCCTTCGATCCAGCAAAGATCCAGCAGGCTCTTTGGGGACAAAGAGACGATGTTTCCTCTTTGAAATTAAACGAAAAGTAGACACCTTCGTGGTGTCTAAATACTATTTAAAGGCAAAGAAAGATAAACTCATAACATCTTGGATGAAATGAGATGCTATCCAGTCCGCTGTTTTTCTGTCTGTGTCCTGGGAAGATGCCAGGCTGTGGGAATTGATGGCAGTGTTGGGGGCTTGGGGTTGGGAAGACCAACCAGATCCCCAACCCAACAAAAACCTGGCAGCTCCACTTTTACCTCTTTTATATCCTGGGACTTGTAAAAGGGATTTCATTTGAAAAATAGGTTCCCTTTCTAAAAGAAGTTTGAAAACTACTTGTCTTGTCCAAAGCTGAGCACTCCTGCTTGAAGGCAGCTAAAACTGACATTTCAGGTTCCTCTGGGAGTCTGCAGGCTCTTCCCGAGATGGGCTTTACAAGCTCTGAGACTATCCTCCTGCCTGGGAAAAACTCATGAAGCTGCTGGAATCAGCCCCTGTGCTAACTTGACTTGAAAAGGGAGTGAGCTGCATTATTGACCTTGAAAACTCTGACAGCACAGTACCTTGATTTTCTGCTTCATTATGTCCAATCAGAGGATTTGCTGCTGATGTACCCAACTTCCCACTCACTTTTCCATGTTCCACTGAACCTTGGAGCCACCACTGTAGCTCTGACTTTGGCAAACACAAGAACACACACCACTACCTCAAACACCAAGTGGTGAGAGAGAGGTGCAGAGGGTGACAGCTAACGTCTTCCCAGGCTGCCACCAGCTTGCTTTCTCGAGGTTGGAAAATTGAGCCCCCTCCAGAGGACACAAGCCTTAAAGCATGAGATTGACTAAATGCCGGTCTTGAGGTATGTTGTCTGAGGAAGAGTGGAAAGGATATGAGAAAACCAATAAAAAATGGAACATCCCTAACATGCAGAACTACGTAGCCATTAAAAGAAAGAAGTCGCCACATATAGTGATGCAAAAAGAGGTCTAAAACTATACATACATATATACTACAAAACATACATATATATACATATACAACTATGCTCCCATTCAAGAAAAATATGTATCTCTACATACATGGGTGTGTTCCTATGGAAAATGTCTAGGAGACCCAAGAATCAACAGATGGTGATTCCTATAAAGAATGAGACTTGAGGGGGTCTGCAGTGCACTATATAACCCTCTTGTTCAGTTTAACTTTTTAACTATGTGTATGTATTGACCTCATAATAATTTTTTAATACTTAATATACCGTCTAACATAGAAGACTGAGAAAAGCTAACTCCTCGGAAACAGAATTTAAGAAGGAGAAGGAAGCCATAATGAAAACCCAAAGCTTGGTATTCAAAAGCCAACTGCTTATTTGCTGCCAAGGATGCTCAGGCCCTCAGGTCAATTAACCAAAACAGGGCACTCGCTGTGGGCCTTTCACTCCATGGGCACTGCCCCAGCTCCACCATTTCCAGGATCATGCTGTTCCCAGACACTGCCTCCTCAAAGAATTTCGGGGGAAGTCGAGATACAAAAGGCCAACAGAATTCCAAATCTGGAGCTTTATTCAACATGGAAAGGAACAACATTGAAATGACTCTCCCCGAAGAAAGTGTGTGAATTACATTCTTTGAGAGTTTAAAAGAAGACTGTTTCTCCAGTCCACATTTCAAACGAAAAAGGAGTACTCAAAGAAGGGTTGGACCCCTTCTGCTGCCAATCACGAAAATGCCTCATTTTCACTGGATGAAACGCAAGTCACGTGGATTTTACTGGTGCCTGTATTCCTACAGGTGCTACCAGAAACACTGTGTGTTCACAGTCAGTATAATTTGTAATAATAAACTCTACTAGGAAAAGAAGGATGGATCTCCTTAAAGATGAAATCAAAAGAGGCTGAGTATCAGTCAAGTTACTGAGCACCAGTGACTGTGGTCCCCAAATAAGCAGTGTTGATCACCAGAATTCTTAACACAGGGGAACTTGATGCCTTAGATACATTTTGATATAAATAAATATATGTATAACAAATACATAATTAATAGCTGTGTAGTCTATGAAAATTAGAGTGTTAATTTAGAAACTCAAGAAGGCTTACCAATACTCAATTCATTGATTAATTTTTTTAAAATTCTTACATGATTTCAACAAACTTGTTTAGAAAGCTTTTGAGTTTCCATCTCTTGTATTCTAGGTTGAGACTGACGAGAAAGTATTTAAGGCGTTCAAGTATAATTTTATGTTGAGTTATTTTATTATACAATGTTGTTCTAGCCGAAATTTAAACAAAGTCCTGGCTATTTTCCTCGGCTTCACTAGTTCATAGCTGTGTGGTCTTAGACAAGTAACAGCCTCTTGAGCTTAATTTCTTCATCAATAAAATTAAAAATTTTAGTCAGGTGGTCACTAAGCTGCTTTCCAGCTCTAAAAGTCGATGATTCTAGGAGTCTCCACTAGTGGCTTACTCACCAGTGCGGCGAGGGGGAGTCATTTCTCTACTCTTCTAAACTAGCAAACCATTAACCCCAAATAACTCTTCATTTCTAGAGAAGCTGTTCACATGTTTTATAGAAGAGAAAGTCTTGGAGTTCAGAGTGAGGTAATGACAACTTCATCACATACCATGCCAGATGAATTAGCTGATTTTAATTTTTATGTCCAACGTCATCGCCACACAACGTGTCACGAAAATTCTCACAATGAACAATTAGATTTAAGTTAAATTTTCCAGAAAGCCCCAACACAGGAAAGCACCATGAAGATCGGGTTACCAAACAGCATAGCAGGCAAATTCTCCAAACAATGCTCAGCTTTCTTCAGACACAGGCTCACCATGCAATCTAGTACCCAGTATCCCTAACATCTTAATAATAAAACTTACCCGAAACACGTACATATGGCCAAGAGTGGCTCACACTACCCTGTCTAATACCATCCTCGGAGCAACTCTTATCCGAATTTCAAACACAAGGGAAATGAAGTCAAGAGACGACATTTTATTAAATATCGCATAGCTAGGAAGAGGCAGAACTGGAGTGTGAGCTCGCGATCTTTGACATTCTCCACTCTCCTTACAATCGTCTACTTGCCATTAATTGACTCCCTCCTTAGAGCCAGGAATCAGGCCTTTTACATGTGTTACCACATTTAAGCCAACATGTAATGAGTGGTATTGTTCTGTCCATTTTACAGATGGGGAAATTGAGGTTCAAAGAGGATCCATGACTTCCCTCTAGAAATAAGAGCAAAGCTGGAAGGAAAGCCAAGTCTAACTGATTCCAAACCATTGGGATTTACCATTGTGGAGTATGGCCTCCCTACCAGGAGCTCGGTTCCCTGACTGTTGATTCACTCTATGTGCAAAATTACTTTGTCAACTCTCAATACATTTCTTTCTTTAAAATGGAGGTCAGATTTTTACAAGGCTGTAAACTCTTCGAGCTGACCAAAAAAATCATACCTTCTTCACCTTTTGGTCTAAAGGACCCAAAACAACGCCACACGATAGTAGCCAATTAATCTGTGCTGAAATACCTGACTAACAATGAAAACAGGCCTGCACCACTTTAAGCCCTAAATCACAATCTTTTACTAAAATGTTGCCCTGCTTTGGGAATTGAAAGAAACGAGTGAAGGAATGAATGAAATATTTTGTGGGGCCCAAATTTTAGTTGGTGATTAGCTGAAACTTATTTAAAGGACAGAATAAAGCAAAATGGAAAAAGAAATACTTTCATTCTCCTCTCCATTCATTTCTAAAGAAATCGAATCCCTATTCGATCAGGCAGAGCCAGATCATGAAATTTAATTCTGGTTAAAAGGTGAAAAATGATCTTAGGAATTGGTTTGTAATAAATGTTTGCTGTATCGAGCCAAAGACCAGCAATGTCTTGCTTGGCAAATATCACTGTTCTTATTCTCTGGTTGAAGGTCCACCTAGACCACACATCCCCAGAGGCCCTAGGAAGAAAACTCAAGCCCTGACTCAGTCCTGGTTTTACTCCCTGTGGGAATCTATGGCACGAGGATCAGGGGTACTCCCTCAGCATAACCACAACCAGTCCTTTCTCCCTCCTCTTCCTTCCTTTCCGCTCCTTTCTTATCTTGCCCCCTTGTGTATCAAGTGCTTTAGAAAGGTGACCTGCAGAAATAAAAATCACTGTGCTAAGACTTCCAGTGAAATGCAGTAGATAGAATAAGTGTTCACCTCCACCTTTTCCTAAAGAGCCACTAAAATGAAAGAAAAGAGATAAAGGTATACAAGTCCATGTCCAAGGGAAGAGGAGGCAATAACAGCGGATGATGGAGATCACAATTTTTAAAGACAAAAAGCAGACAGACAAATAGTGACGGACATTTCAGATTTCTCAGCTTTAAGTGCCTTTAAGGGGTAACCCACATTGCAGAACTCTGAAAAGGCTGCAAATGAGAGCTATCAGCTACCTCTGACCACCCCTGCAGCCCTGGTGGAAGAATGAAGATTTAACTTGTGAAGAGGCTGAACCAGAAACGCTCTGAACCAGGGACTACCAAACACAGCTGAGTGAAACATCTGACGGAAAGGGGAGAGATAAATACTCAATGGGGAGACCACCAGCTCCCCACTCCTAGACATGCTCAATTCCAGGCTCCTTTTGCAGAAAGATCTGAAATCAAACGACAGAGAGAAAGGGAGAAGGGGAAGGGGTTGGGGGAGAAAGAAGGGTGAGGAGGAGACAGGGAAGAGAGGGAGGAAGGAGGGAGAGGAAGGGGAGGACAGGAGGCGAGAGGGAAGAGAAGAGGGGGAGTGAGAAGGGGGGAGGGGGAGGAGGAGAATGGGAAGGAATTGCTTCAAAATATTCACTCCAGGGGAATGTGAAGGGACAGCAAGGTAGCGGCTATGGATAAATTAAATTAACTACAACTTAGTAATTGTTGAAGCTAGATGATGGGCACACTGGGGTTCACTCTCCTATTCTCACTACTTTTTTTAACGTACTTTTCCCTAATGAAAAAGGTTTTCAAAAATAATAATGGGAGCCTGGGAAGGGAAAGGATGAAGGGTTACAGAATATGAAGAAGAAGGATGCATGGGATATGTATGTATATAAGAGAACTACATTCTAATCTTCTATGGAAATCAATAGATATCATCTATGCTTTAAAAAACATCAAGAAATGGCAGTATAACCATGATATTTTGCAATGTGTAAGAACACGCCTGAAGAAACAGCTGAAAGTACTAAAAACAGCTGCTTCTGGAAGGTGAGGGAACTTGTGTAGGGGAGTGCTGTTTTTCACTACAAGTCTTGTTTTACTATTTGTATTTTAAGACTGTGCACATTATTACTTTGATTAAAAAAAAGAACATAGCAATTAGAAATAGTTGTGCTACAGTGTTTGGATCCTGAGTGCATTTTAAAAATATCTTTTAATGCAGTTCTTGTATAGCTTTTTCAGCAAGAAAAATATAAAAATCTTTGTAAACTTTAAAGTACTTTATAAACTGAAGTTGTTGAGCTCCCTGAGGCTGCTGACTTCCAAAACAGACCTGCACACAGCCACGGTGTGACTTCCAGGCTTCTAACAGCTCAGTAAGTTCTCTAATCCTCCCTTCAGCCCATTGCACCCACCTCAGGATGGTTCCCCCAAGCAAGTGACTTTGAGATATCTGTGTGAACATAATAAAAAATAATTATAAAATAATAATAATATTAACAATGGAAATAAACATAGAGAATAAAAAACAGCTATGCTTTCACCTCTTTTGTCTTGTCTATGGCTCCTGGCCCCTGAACACCCTTAACTCCAACCACTGTCCCTTCCGTGAGCTGTCCACCCGGAGTAAGGCCCATTGCAAAGTTCTCTCACTTCAGTGCCCACAACTGTCATCCTTTTGGAAACTCTGACTCAGCACGTGCAGAATAGGTTAAGATAATTAGGTGAAATTTATTTCAAAAGATTATGCCTAATTTGGAGGCAGTATTGGTAATGGATACTCTTATACACTGTTGATGTTGATGAGATTATAACTTGGCACAATCCTTCTGGAAGGTAATTGAACAATAAATACAGGAAGCCTTAAAAATGACTTTTTTCCCTCTCAGCAATTTCACTGTCAGGTATTTATCCAAAGGAAATAATCAGTGATTTGCACAAAAATTTAGTTACAAGAATGTTTATCATAGCCCTGTTTGTAACAGTAAAAATAGTGCAAACAACCTGTGTCCAAACTCTGGCAACTGTACACCTGAGTAAATTAGGTCATGTGGTCATTAAAATAATTCAACAGAAAGATATTTCATGGCATGGAAAAATAGTCATCACACAGTATTAAGTGGAAAAAAAGATTATAAAACAGAATACAATTATCACATTTTTGTAAATATATGTGAATCTACAAGCAAAGAAATGAGCTTCAGAGAATATATATCAAAAGCAACTGTTATCTGGGATTTAAAATTTTTCCAATAAATCTCCTTTTCGCATACGTATATTTTGTTCAGTGAACATATATCACTTTATAATGAAAAAAAGGTTGCAAGTTATTTCTTGGGCTTCCCTGGTGGCGCAGTGGTTGAGAGTCCGCCTGCCGATGCGAGGATACGGGTTCGTGCCCCGGTCCGGGAAGATCCCACATGCTGTGGAGCGGCTGGGTCCGTGAGCCATGGCCCCTGAGCCTGCATGTCCGGAGCCTGTGCTCCGCAACGAGAGAGGCCACAACAGCGAGAGGCCCGCGTACCGCAAAAAAAAAAAAAAAAAAGTTACTTCTTTTTACAGCTGATTAAGCAAAGAATGTACAGAGGGCTATAAAAGTACTGGTCTTTTTTAACGTTATATACATAAGTTAATTTTAAAAAATAAGAAGAAAAAGGAAAAAAAAGGTAATGGTCAATCCAAAAGTCGAATTTGGAATGTATTTGTTAGCCCAAATAATAATTCTCCAAAGTCAAGGAATACAGTCTCATCAGAGGTTTATCAATTTTTCTAATCTTTCCAAAAACAAGTTTTGACATTGCTCATTCACTTTATTGTATGTTTGCTTCTATTTCATTAATACCTATTCCTATATTCATTCTTTTCTTCCTCTTTCTTTAGGTTTCATTTATTAGTCTTTTCTCCAACTTCTTGAGATTTTTCAGCCTTTCTTTTTAAGTTTTAGATATATTTTTAAGGTTTCAAATTTCTCTTTTTTCAATGCTTTAGCTGTACTCTATAGTATTTTTATCATTCTGTTCAAAATGTTTTTTAATTTCTCTTATGATTTCTTTGACCTATTAGTTACAGAAATATTGACATTTTCCAAAATATTTGGGAATTTTCTAAGTAGTTTTTATTAGCAATTTCTACCTTTATTTCTCAGTGTTCAGAAACGTACTTTTCAGATTTCAATTTTTTGAAATTAAGACATGCTCTATGCCTGGTACATGTTCATTTTTGGCAAATGTACAATGTTCACTCGAAAGAAATGTATATTTTGCAGTTGTGTGTGTACTGTTGTATATACTGTATATCAGTTAGGTCAGGTTGATTAATTTGTTCAAATATTATATATCCTCTGATTTTTTGTCCACTTATCTATCAATTATTGGGAAAGGCATATTAAAATCTCCCCTTGTCATTGTGGGTTTGTCTGTGTCTCCTTGCAATTCTGTCAATTTTTCCTTTACATATTTTGAAGCCATGCTATTAGGTATATACACATTTAAAAGTAGTGCAGATTCCTGGTAGATTGACCTGTTTATCATTGTGAAATGCTGAGTAATTCTTCTTGCATTAAGATATCATAGCTATACTGACTATCTTTTCTTTAGTGTTTGCATGGTATTTCATTTTCCAAACTTTTTCTTTCAATGTTTCTGAATCTTTATATTTAAGATGTGTTCCTTGTAAGCACCATATACTTAGGCTTTGTTTATCCAGTCTGATAATCTTTATCTTTTGATGAGAGGCTTTAATATTTTATATTTAATGGAATTAAATATATATTTATGTTTTAAATCTTCCATCTTACTATTTGCTTTATATTTGTTCCTCTTTCTCTTCTTGCCTTATTTTGGTTTTATCAAGAATTTTTTATTATTCTATGTCCCACCTTAATTTGCTTGTTAGTTATGCATTCCTTAACTTTGTTTTTAATTGATACTCTAGAAATTATAACATGCATCCCTGACCTATTAAAATCTAGTTTAAATTAGCATTTTTACTACTTCCTAGATCATGCAAGGACCTTAGAATGTTTTTTTCAATCATTTAGATTAACTCCTATATTTACCATTTTTCTTGTTCTTCATTCCTTCCTGTATCCCTGAGCTTCCCTCTGGCATAATTTTTCTACTGCTTAAATAACATTCTTTAGTATTTTGTTTAGTGTAGATCCGCTAACAATAAATTCTCAGTTTTTGTTTGTCTCAAGATGTCTTTTTTCACCTTTGAGTTTGAAGGACATTTTTGCTAGGTATAGAATTCTACATTGGCAGTTGTTTTACTTCACGACTTTGAAAATATCTTTTCCTTGTTTTCTGGCATTCATGGTTTCCACTGGAAAATCATCTTAGTATCTTGTTTCTCCTTTCAAAGTAATGTATCTTCATTCTCTGGCTAATTTTGTGATTTTCTCTTTGTGTTGGTTCTCAGTATTTATACTAAGTTTTCTCTTTGTCTTTATCCTGTGTAGGGTTCAAAGTGCTTGTTTGATACCTCTCAGCTACTCTTCAAATGTTGCTTTCCCATTCCATCTCTCCCCTCCTTCAGGGACACCAATTACACAAATGCTGTACTTTTCACCAGATCTTATTGGTCTCTTACACTGTTTACTGTATTTTACTTTCTTCTTCCTCTCTGTGTTTCAGACCAAATATTTTCTTCTGCTCTATCTTTTAGTTTACTACTTCACTCTTCAACTGTGTCAAATCTGTTAAAGCCATTCACTGTGTTCTTAATATCAGTTGTTTTATTTTGTTAATTATATACTTTTTTTGGTTCTTTTCCTTAGCTTCCAGTTATCTACTGAAATTCTCACTCTTATCTTTTAATTCCTTGAACATATTAATCATTGTTGTAAAGACTATGAAAATTCCATTATCTGAGACCCTAGTAGGCCTGTTTCTATCATCTTTTTTTCTTTTTTAATTTTCAGTTACATCTTTTCTTCTCATGTACCTGGCTATTATTTCTGCTTGAGTAGAGAACAATATGTGTGTGTGTGTGTGTGTGTGTGTGTGTGTATATTTTTTTTTAAGTAGTATTTTTTAAAGTACTAGAGATTATTGGAGGCTCTAGACGATGCTATCTTCCTCCAGACAGGAATAATTTCACTTTTGGCAGGCAGCTAGTCTAAGAGTACCAATAATTCTAAAACCATCTTAATCCAGCCAGAGATTGACCTGATTCACAGCTCAGCTTCAGTCTTTGTGGGACTGGTCTATTTTCTGCTTATTCACGCTTCTAGGATTCAATCCCTCAAGTTCTCAAATGAAAGTCTAAGGTATTTACTGGCCTTGCTCCCAGGTAGGCCCTAATCCCATTTTGGTCCTCCATCAGCCCCATGATTGTATTAAAAGCTGTGCTCAGTTTCTAAACCTATCAACCACTGTTTTTTGGACATTTCCTCACCTGTATCTTGGTCCTATAATTTACTATCTTAATAGCTCTCCTAATGCTTTTAATCAAAAGGTTTCTCATCTTTTATACATATTTTCCAGTTGTTTTCAATGGGAGACTGGTTCAAAATAACAGTCCACCATTGTCAAAAGAGAACTCACTCACCTAACAAGGTTTTTAAGTTAAATCCCAAATAAATGTTTTTCTTTATTCATAACCAACTTCAAATCAGCCATGGACCATGCTCAGTTAAATACAAGTGAAAAGGATAGTTTATGCACTCTAGAGGTAATAAGCCAACTATCAGCTTCCATGAGAGCAGAATTTCTTTTTAAAAAAGCAAAAAGAGGGCTTCCCTGGTGGCGCAGTGGTTGAGGGTCCGCCTGCCAATGCAGGGGACGCGGGTTCGTGACCTGGTCCGGGAGGATCCCACATGCCACGGAGCGGCTGGGCCCGTGTGTCCGGAGCCTGTGCTCCGCAACGGAAGAGGCCACGGTGGTGAGAGGCCCGCGTACCGAAAAAAAAAAAAAAGCAAAAAGAATCTCTCAGCATCATTGCATGTTTTATCTGTGGCTCTGACTTGTCACCTTTCTAAAAGCCATTTCCTCTTTCAAAAAGAAAGTCCAAATATCATTTTTTTCTTGCAAGTAGTTTATGTCATTACAAAATTTGAGACCTGTAGATGACTTTAAAGGTCTTCTAGCTCAACAGTAACATTTTACAAACTAGAAAACTGAGGCTCAGAGAAGTGAAGTAATTTGCTCATGGTCATACGAGTTCCTAAAAGAGGTAGGAAACTAATCCAGTTCACAATGAGGGCATCTTGCACTAGACATTTAAAATGAAAAAAGCACAACTTCAAAAAAAATTTTATTAAAGAAATAAATAAAATGGAACATAACCAATCACAATGTCTGGACCTAATATGGATCCTTATAAACAAACCAACAACAACACAGAGACAGTTAGAAATTTGAACATGACTGAATATCTGAAGTTATTAAGGAACAATTAATTATTTTGTTAGATGTGATAATGTTATTTTGGTTATATTTTTAGAAGAGTCACTATCATTTACACACACATATTAAATATTTATTGATGAAATGATATCATTGGATTTACTTTAAAATAATACAAGATACGAAGAAGGAGGTGACTGTACCGATTAAATAAATTGGCCAAGAATTGATGGGTGGTGATAATACATAGGTATTCATTACATTATTCTTTTGAATGTGTTTGGAATTTTCCATAATAAACAGTAAAAATAAAATAAAGAAGGAAGTGGAAATTTCTTCTCAGTTACTTTTTTCTAATCAAAAAGTTGCCAGTTGAATGAATTAAAGGGGGGCTAAAATTCCAACCAGTTATAACAAATATCTCTAGATAACAAATGGTTTAAGTAACAACTTGTGTAAGCTATAAGGTAAGCGAAAGAGCAAGAGGCAAAAAAATACATTATTTAGTATAATTCAACCTCCCTTTTTATATTTCATCACATAAATACTAATAATATTGCTTCTAAAATGTTTTTGTAAATTTCTGCTGAATACAGCTGTAATTGACAAATAAAATTGTAAGATATTTGAAGTGTACATCATGGTGATTTGATATACATACACATTGTGAAAGGATTCTTCCCATCTAGTTAATTAACACATCCATAACCTCACATGTTTATCGTTTTGTTTTTTTTTTTTTGGGTGAGAACATTTCAGTTCTACTCTCAGTAAATTTCTATTTTACAATACAGGGTTATCAGCCATAATATTTTTTTAATCTAAAAGAAATTATTTTATTTATGGTAATGCAGCACTCATTGCTTGATGCATTATGAATATTTTATAACCCATACTCTTCCCACTGTGGAATATTGACTATATTGGGGGTATTTCAGAATCCACGTAAGACTTACTAGAGAAAAAAGGATAAATTGGTAGAACTAGGAGTTGGAAGGTAAAAAGGAGTACCAAGGTAAAAAAACAATTAATGCTGTCCCAGGTCTCCAGCAAACTGCTTTTTTATACCTAAAATACCTAAAGAGTCATAACTTGGGGGTGGGGGCAGAGCTCAAATATAAAATAGGAGAAATTTTTCAGAAAATGATTTTATCATACATCCCATCAAATACGCCCTGCTCAATCAGTCATCTGCTAAGTGTTCATTTTTGGCTATTCCCTACATTTTTCTTTATTCCACTGTATCCCTGCTGTCATCCCTACTCTTCAGCCCATGGGCCCAGTACCTGCCTGCCTCCCCACCTGTATGAGGCTGGCACTGTGCTAGCCCCTCTCCACTGACTGCCTGCAGAAGGCAGCATGTTACTTTGGCAGGAAGGACGACTCACCTCCAAAGAACACGGCAGACTTTCCCAGACTAGGCAAGTCTGTGAGCCCCAGGTTGTGAACTCTCAGTGAGCTAGATCATTCTAATTTAAATACACAGATGTACAGACCTGCACATGCACGTGCAAGCACACACACACACACACACACACACACACACACACACACACACACACACAGTAGTTGCTTACAAATCATAAATCCCAGGGACCAGAAAGAACAGAGATCCTCAGTATTCAGTGTTTACTTATTTAAGACTAAGGAAGATCAAACTTTTTTAAATTTATTAACTACATTTCAATAGCAACTTAGTATCAGTTGATATTTATCAAATGCTTACTCTGTTATAAGGTAGCTCCTGAGCTAAGTTCATGATCCCACCTTATCTCATGCACATTCATTTTCTCATGCACATATTTATCTCATTTAATTCTCATAACAACCCCAGGAGATAGGTACTAAAAATATCCCCCCATTTTCTAGCAAGAGAAACTGAGACTCAGAGAGATTAAGTCACTTGTCCAGGAATACACAGTGGTAAGTGACAGAGAATTATTATACAATAGTTGTGATATTTTTATCAAGGCTGAAAAACCAATCTGATTATGAACACAGGCAGCAAGAGCAAGAGTTAAAAGAAATTGCATGTCCCTGCAGATATATTCCTCTACACACATCTCGGACGAATGTCTGGGCTTATCTGTAATACTGCTGATCCTTGAGTTACTTTCCCCGACCTCTTGACTACATCCTGACCAGATACTGGCGTGGAGCCCTCCAGAAACAAAACAATTCAGTTCCTGGCCCTGGAGCTAACATGCTCTCTATGGCCATCCTTACTTTTCTTAGCTAAGCTCCACATTTGTATAAAATAAAAAATATAGACCAGGGTGGTGCTTATTAGATGCAATGCACACGATCGCTACTCGAAATGACAGCAGCTGAGGGCTAAGTGATGAGCAGTTTGGCACCAATGCAACTGGAAGTGAGGCTCTCTGCAGGTCAGGGACTGGAGGCAGATGCAGCCCTCAGCCTGAGGCCACCCGCAGAAGGAAGGCAAGTGCCTGGTTGGCGAGTCCAGGGTTGGAAGGTCTCACCCTAGATTAAACCAGCGCACACTGCGTGTACACAGCCCCTAATACCAACCAGATCCTACTGGATAATTACTACTACAAAAATACCATTTACCCAGCCTTATCTATGCATCACTGCACTAAGCATTTTATATAATGAACTATAGTGTACAATGTTATGATCTTAGTTCACAGATAAGAATCTGGAAGCAAAGAGAGCCTTAGTCATGTGCCCAAGACGACATGGAGACAGGATTAGAACCCAGTTCAACCTAACTCCAAAGCACATGCTGTTATTAACCACCACTCACACTGCCACACATGCCCCCAAATCCAGATCCGAAGCTCACCTCTCCTTCAGAGAGTGAGTGCGGACACCTGCCAATGCCAAAAGGACACAGGCCAGATGTAAGGCACTTTCCAGTCAGGCTCAATCCCGTTTCCCCAGACAGGGCTTCAAGGTTCCCTTGCCAATCATCTCCAAGAGAGGATACTGTTATCACACACAAATATTCTCTCTTCTATTCTTTATGCTTGGAGAGAGATGTATATATTATATATATATATAATATATATATATTATATATAATATATATTATATATATTATATATATATTATATATATGCATACAGATACATGTATATAATTAAAGTTATTTTACTTAGCATTTAACAAGTAAGAATTACTGATTTAAATTCCCTGGAACCAGTAGGGCCTACAGAGAGCCTTTGGACATTTTACTGTGGCCATGTAAAGGGGTGGCATTAGACTCTATCATAGGCTTCACATCTTTTCTTTATCTGAGGAAAGAAAATGAACCAAAGGACTATAAAAGCCATTTAAGTACAGTCCAGCCCTATCTAGAGTCAGAAAAACCACTGCCAGGTAGGTGACAGGAGAGGCTTCTTAGGGCAGGATTTTGAGACGTGACATTATGCCTAGCTCGTGGAGAGTTTTTCTTGCTGGGAAAGGAATGTTTCTTCCAGATGGCACAGTGCCAGTGGCCTCCAGCCGTGTATGTGCTGGTGCCCACCCCTGGGAAGGCCTTCAGCTGGACTGTTCATTCCTCATGGGGTCCCATTCACCCCCAGTACCCTAGAACCTAGCATAGTGCCGGCACACAGTATGTATGCAAAAACCAGTTCTTGAACAAAGAATTAAACAAATGGGGTGGGAAGCAGCAACAGACTGAATGTTCGTGTCCTCGCAAAATTCATATGTTGAAACCTAATCCCCAATGTGACGGTATTTGGAAGTGGGGTCTTTGGGAGGTGATTATGTCATGAAGACACAGCCCTCAAGAACAGAACTGGTGCCCTCATAAACGAGGTCCAAGAGACAGCCCGGGCCCCTTGAACCCCGTGAGGACAGTGAGATGTTCATCTCTGAACCAGGAAGCAAGTCTTACCAAGACACTGAATCTGTTGGTGCCTTGATCTTGGATTTCCAGCCTCTAGAACTGTGAGAAATAAATTCCTGTTGTTTATAAGTCACCCAGTCTAAGGCGTTCTGTAAAAGTGGCCTGAACAGACTGACAGAAGCCCACATACGGAAGAGCTATTTAGTGACACCATCCCCCAGCCCGTCGCTTTCAACGTAACAGCTCCAGGAAGCCCTGTGGGGAATCTCACCATGGCACACACAGAGGGGCAGGGCATCACTGTGGTGCATCAGGTCTCTGTCCCCATGAACTACTACTCCAGCTTAAGAGTTTACTCCCCAGTCATTAGCTGCATGGCCTTCCACAGGTCACATAATGTCTTTGAGCCTCTTCCTCAACCAAGAGCTAATGAGATTAGGTTGGGTGCCATCTAGATTGGCTCCCAACTCTAAATGCTAGAATCTACTTCCCATAAGATCAGTCTCAGTGCAACACCTCTCCCCCCTCAGGTTCCTCCAGCTCTTAGTTAAAAGAACGTACAGTTGTTGATCCTCATTACTCACCAATTCCATATTTGCAAATTCATCTACTGGCTAAAATTTATTTGTAACCCCCAAATCAATATTTACTATGTTCTCATGGTTGTTCGAGGACATGAAGAGAGCACGGAAAAATTTGACTCAGCTGACATGCACATTCCCAGCTGAAGTCAGATAAGGGGGCTCTCTGCCTTCTTGTTTCAGCTCCCATACTATAAACAAGGGTCGTTTTTTGCAGTCTAGTGCCACCTTTGTCACATGTTTGCACTTTTTGTCGGTGATTTTGCTGCTTAAAATGGTCTCCAAGTGCAGTGCTGACGTACTGTCTGGTGTTCCTAAGTTCCAGAATGTTGTGATGATTCTCACGGAGAAAATACACATGTTAGAAAAGCTTTGTTAAGGCATGAATTACAGCGCTGTTGATCATGAGTTCATTGTCAATAGATCAACGATATCTATTAAATAAGGTGTGTCTAAACAAAAACACACATAAAACAAGTTTGGGTATTCATCAGTTGATGAAAATGTTGTGATCCGAGGCTCACAGAAGCCCTGCCCTGTATTCCTCCCGGAAGCGATGGTTCAGTCATTGCTAATACAATGTTGGTGGCGACTTGATAGAATATGACTGTTGCAAATAATGAGAATTGGCTGTATACCCTCAGAATGGACTCCCATAGACAGTTCTGTAGAAATATAAAAAGCATCCCCTAGAGTCGTTCAGTGCACAACCTGCCCAGCCATATGCAGCAGCACTGCCCTTGAGATATGATCTAGTTAGAATGGATATTATTGAAAAAACAAAATGAAATGAAAACTCCTACCCTTAACGTACCCAAAATAAAAAAAAACTCTTCCAGAATTAGTCAGTGCTCGTGATGAAATGATTGCATATGACCTGGGCTCCTTGATGTGGGTATATCCATCTAGGAACCTGAGTGTCTCCCGGAATGCCTTTCCTCCATCCCTCTTAGGCTTACGTCGGCATTCTGAATTTTGCAAGAAACAGCCCACGTGTTTCTAAGCTTCTTCCTCAGATCAGTTTGTAACTGTTGTTAATAATTGCAGACGGTGCCCCCAAGAGAAAGTTCTCCACAAATCCACTGCAAAAACACAGGGCAGTAGCAGTAAATAATTCATGCATACGCCTGAAACTCCTACTAAGGAGATATACTGGGAGTTTTTGAAAAGAGAGGGAACACAAGAGCAGGAAAAAGGAAAAACAAAAAGAGAAAAATCAGGAAGAAAGAGAAGGAAAGAGACTGAATGAAAGAGAAAGACTGAGTATAATAGCAAGAGTTTTAGAAATAAGTGTCATTGAGAAAGGCATCAGCAACGTGCATCAAAATTTGTTTCTATTTGTGAGTGTGGCTCGGGGCTTTTTGCCTTTGTTTTTCTTTTATTATATGGTTTGTTACTGGATGTCTCAAATATACAGTCAACCCAATCACACCACTCATGGCATAACAATTTCATACAATTAAACCCATACAATTAAACCCAGCATGCAACTGTCCTTTGAGGCTGTCAAAATTAGGATTAAAAAAAAAAGATCACTCTCCTTAGACTCTGAACTCAGACATGAGGGCTCAAATTCCACCCATACCACTAAGCTAAATGGCTGTCAGTAAGTGGTTTAACTTGTAAACTTCAGATTCCTCACTGTAACGTGGGGATAATAACAGCATCTACCACATAAATGAAATAATGCATATAAAAGCACCAATTACCATATCTAGGATAGGGTAAATGTCATTTATTAATATGATACTAGAATTGATAACTCACATACTGATTTAGGTCACATGGGGGGCTTCAAATCAGTAGGTAAAACCACAGCATTGAACCCATCTCCCTTTGGAGTTATCTATAATGAAAGGAGTGATTCTGACAGGAAAAAGAAGAGAGAAAAGCAATTTTCTTGTGAGTTTCTCAGGCTTTCCACTTTTCTTCTCTCATTGCTAAGTAATGGATCAATCACTTCCCAGAGACCAAAACCAGTCCTACAAGCGATAACGATGTGGTTACAGGCACAGCTCTTGGAAACCACAGTGCTATCACACTGTCATGAAAAGGAGGGACAAGTAACAGGAGAATACACTTGAGAAAATGGGTAGCAGATGAAGGAAAAAAAACACTAGGGCCAAAGTCTCCATCATGAGCAGCTTAGGAAGGAGAAATAAAGATTTCTGAGACCCAAAGAAGGGACTGCTACTCGTAACGTGTGCAGCATTTCTTAAGAGCTCACAACACCTGCCTCCCATTATGGTAAAAGCAGTCTCGTTGGTTATGATCTATAGGAACCTGTCCAACAGCCCTCACTGCATGAACACTTATAATGGAATCTTGACTTTGAAATAATTATTTTGAGGAAAGGCATCATAAAATACATTATTAAAAAAGAAAGAAAGAAATATACTGGCATCAGAGCATCAGAGAATTCCATGCCCTCCAGAGGCACAGTTCAGGAATCTTCTAGGTCAAGTATTGAAAATGCATATGCAAGACGAACAACTGAAAGAAAGGAAGGAAGGAAGGAAGGAAAGAAAGAAAGAAAAGAAAGAAGAAAGAAAGAAAGAAAGAAAAGAGGCCAACATAGGGCTAAAGGTCTAAAGACACACTGTGTTTCTGTTGTCATCATTGATAAAATGAGTCACTTAATTTTACTCTCTATGTTTAGAACATAATGTTCTCGTGGGCCTTGAAAGAACGTTTTGGGTCATCTAATTCAACCCTCTAACCTGACTGTGAATCCTCAATATATACCTGTGGTTTTAAGAAAGGTGAGAGAGTTGAGAAGGGATGTAGGAGTTGTCCACAAAAACACACAATGGGTGTGAGATCTCAATTCCACTCCCTCCCACCATCTTGGGCCTCACCAAGATCGTGGTCAACTGACAGCTCCTCTGCTGTCAGTCTATCAGCAACCCCACTGTTGACCCCTTATTTTCCTCATGCATGTATCTTCTCACATAACTCCCCACAAGCCACTAACTATGGACCAAACCCCAAATCTGATCTCTCAGGGCTGCTGCATGTGATTATACGAACCTCACACACCCCTACAAAAGACTCCACTTCACTTCGCAGCTGGACCCTTGAGCAGGTCACTAAATCCTTTTATTTGTCCTTGGTCTGCTCCCTTTGTGTGAGTCCAGCTCACAAGCTGGAACAGTGAAGGCCGCCTTAAAGTTGGGAAAGAGAAGAAGGTTTTGAGGGCTGGGTCCTGCCATGGATTTCTCACCCAGAATGTCATTTGTGAAATTGCTGAGCCATGGAAAGATGAGGGCTAGAGTTAGGAAGTGTAGATAAAGTTAAAGAGGCAGAGAAGCTGATTATATATCTAGCTGGATGGGTTTAGGTTGACTTACAAATGGAAGTTAGGGATGAGAAGTCAGAAGTCAAGGGGCTAGAGAGAACAAGATGAGATACAAGGCCAGCAAACAGCTCCAAATCTAAACTTGTAAACACAGGACCATCTGGCAGGACCATTCCTTCCGTGCAGACCCCCAGCATCTGCCCTGGCGGAGCCGACCAAGCCAGGATCCCTTCCGTTCCACTCAATGGCTGTGCCCCACTTCAACCACTCTTGATAAACCCTTCCTTCTCACACGGAAACCACCGCAAGTGCATCCAGCCACTCTCTTCACACCCACCTCCCACGAATGCATTTCAATCTACTGCCATCCCTTCTTCTCTTTAGCTTCTCAATGGAAGAAACATTCCTCCTTCTGGCCCAGGCAAAAATCTCTTTTTGTCTGCTCTCTATCACTTTCTGTCTCCTGCATTGCCTGAAGGAATCTATCATTGCTCCATGCTCCCGTATCTCCAGACACTCTTCCTCTAGCTGTCTCCTTACCTTAGCCCAGAAAAGTACTTACAGCTCTGCAGTACTTAAATTGAGATTGTCATTTGTGCATTCATTCCACAAACATTAGCTATGGGCCCACTAAGAGCACGGCTGGACTGAAAGCTCTGAACACCCAAATTCAGAAAGCAGCTGTTGCTACTGCTTATGTTGCCAGAGATACTTCTTTGCTTTTGTTTTGTCTTATTTTAAGAAGCGGCCCATAATGGACCACCAAACGAAGACCTCACTTCTTATAGAAACACTGAACTAATTCTCAAATGAAAGAGGAATAGGGTTGTTTTCCCAGCCAAACCTGAAGTAAAAATCAATACCAACTGGCTGTCCCTCCTGACTTCCTACATACACCCTCTTCAGGGGGGCTCTGGTCTGCACAGGACACTTACTGCTAGGAGACCTGATGAGAAACCACCAAGAAGCACAAGCCAGCACTGCGAGGGCACTGGCCTTACAGACCTGAACCATACACAGTAAGAGAGAGCAAAGGAATTTTAGAGGCTAAGTTTGAGACCACGCTGAAATAGTACCGGACTTTAATAGGCCTGGTTAGTGAGTTCACTTAACAAAACAAACTATCCCCATGGAGATGGTCCCAGGTACCTACTTATCAGCCACTACTTAAATCCACGCCCAAGTTTTTACATAGTCATTGATTTACTCTAGTTAATGCTGGCAAAATAATTTCACATTTTCCCATTCTTGTAGGATACATGCCTGAATAAGTAACAAATAGTTAACTTTTTTCCTTCCCACTTGAATCTATGCTACTAGTCACTTAATACCACTGGGTTTCCCGGTACCATGCTCAAATGCTCCAATGTTCTTTGCACTGCAGTAGATTTCAGCCCTGAAAAGCGGCTCAGAGGTAAACACGCCTTCCTAGTGCTAACATATCATCTTCTTCTCCAAGTGGCACAAATTGAGGTGTCAGCTCTGGCTTCTGCCTAAGCTGCTTTTATTATGAAGACTTCACAGAGACATTTTCAACACAATAGTCATTCCTCTCTCCAGACTACATAATTCCTCTATAATCATAAAGATGCAAACACTCTCCTCACTTGATATCAAAAGAAATAGTATAATAACTCTATAGGTGTGGGAGTGGTGGGGGAGGAAGAAAGAAAAATTGTCTGGATGGGGTAGAGGAGCCTCACGGAAAGCTGGGCTGAAAGGAGAAGTCCGCCATGGTTGTGCCTGGCTCAATCAAATAGATCTAGTGGAGAAGGTTTCTATAAATGTAAACCTCGATAGCGAATCCTATGTGATTATATATCAGTCTCAGAATGTTAATACTGAAAAGAATTTATTCCTCTGAAAAATGCTTTCACCCAAGGCACGATGAACGCACACGAGAATGCAGCACATCTTCAAAAACCTGCATATCTTAAGGAAAAAAATGTAATTTTTACTTCAAGTGTTAATAACACCTGAAAGAAGTCAGAAAGTATCAGAACCAACAACTTGGCTTATTTGGTACGATAGCTTAATGGCAGCAGAAATCATGGCTATTAACACTAAAGCCTGCAGCAAACTCTCCCCAGAAGCTATGAGCTGCCTGAGGGTAGAGCCACATCTGTCCCCATATCCTCCGTGCCTGGAGCCAGGGTGGACACTCGGTAATTGTCTAGGAATGAAGGAGGTTAATGAATGACTGTTCAGTTGAATAGGCTTTTGGAGTTGGTTGAAACTTTCCGTTTCAACTTTTTGAGACAGAAGATAGGAAGTAAAGCTAAGATGTGAACCAAAATGATTCTGATTTGGCTGGACTTGATTAATACCATCACTGCTAGCAGTAAGTAAACAGCACTGAGTTTATAATCAGTGCTACTACAGCTATTAAACGCATAAAATCTAGTCGATATATTCCTATATATACTTCCTATATTCCTGTAACCTACCCTGTAATCTAATTATACCTGAAGCTTAATGTAATCATTCCAGCTCAGAATTTATTGAGCATCTTTTTTTTAAAGAATTTTTTAAAAATTTTAATTTAATTAATTAATTTATTTATTTATTTTGGCTGCATTGGGTCTTCGTTGCTGCGCGCGGGCTTTCTCTAGTTGCAGCGAGCGGGGGCTACTCTTCATTGCGGTGCGCTGGCTTCTCATTGCAGTGGCTTCTCTTGCTGTGGAGCACGGGCTCTAGGAGTGTGGGCTTCAGTAGTTGTAGCACACAGCCTCAGTAGTTGTGGCACACAGGCTCTAGGGCATGTAGGCTTCAGTTGTTGTGGCGCACGGGCTTAGTTGCTCCGCGGCATGTGAGATCTTCCCGGACCAGGGCTTGAACCCGCGTCCCCTGCCTTGGCAGGCGGATTCTTAACCACTGCACCACCAGGGAAGTCCTATTGAGCATCTTGTGTGTGCCAGACGCTATGCTAGAAACGAGGTATATATAATTGGAAAAAATTGGTCACTGTCAATAAGGAGCTAAAAAGTCTGGAAGGGGTGACAGAAATATAAACAAAAACAAAAAGCAAGCCAAAAAAAAGCATTACATACAATAATAGAAGTAGGTACAAGGGAGAGAAGCAGAGCAAGGAGGGCTTAATGCTATATTTAGGGGCGAGGGAAAGCAGCATAAAGAGAACATCTGGGCAGAGTTTTGTTTGAAAGGGCAATTGGAGTTGCCAGTCAGATAACGTATGGAAGAGCACGCCAGGAATCCAGTAAGGGAGCCCCATGGGCAGACACAGAAGTGAGAAGCAGCTTCACGTTTGGGGGAGTGAATAAGTAGGTGTCACACTGGAAAATGAGTGAGAAAAAAGAATGGAAGGTAAAGAGTTGAGGGTTGGGGAGAAACCAGATTAAGACGAGCCTTTGCAGCCAAGGAAAAACATGTGGACCACATCGTGAAATCACTGAGGGACCACTGAAGGTTTTAGGCAAGGGGAGGTGAGGAGGTCAATTTTAGAAAGATCACACTGGCTTATTGACTTCCTCGATTACCGAGATTTCCGTCTCTAGACTCTGGGAGTATTTATTGCTTCCCTCAAGTTGCCACTGAGCCATCTTGTCCTGTCACTTCTATTTTGTGCATGCCAGTTTTTTCGTTTTTTGGTTTTTCTGGTTTTTGAGGGTTTTTTTTTTTTTTTTTTTGGCCACGCTGCACAGCTTACGTGATTTTAGCTCCCAGACCAGGAATTGAACCTGGGCCCTCGGCAGTGAGAGTGCAAAGCCCTAACCACTGGACCGCCAGGGAATTCCCTTTAGTATGCAAGTGTTAATTCCCTAATTTAACTTTACATACTGGGGGCCATGGATCATTTCTCAGGTTCTTTATTTTCCATGGATTTACCACAATATTCTCAGCTCAGTGTCGGCGTCCATGACCTCTCTCCTGAACTCTGGACCCTAAAAGGCAATTGCCTAATCACTGTCTTCCCTTGGCTTTTTCACAGATAGCTCAAAGTGAGTTTGCCCAAGATTTACTCCATTGTCCTTCCTCTAAACCCACTCCTCCTGTGTTCCCTCTCTCAGTGAATGGGACCTCTATTCACCCAGTTGGCCTGAGCCCAGAAACCTAGAAGTCATCCTTGATTCCTCTTTAATTACCAAGTCTTACTGACCTTACTTCCTTAATATCTCTTAAATCGCTACTCCTCTCCACCCCAGCGCTACCACTGTGGTCAGCACCACCATCATTCGCTCTTGCCCCATCCAATCTGTTCTCCAGGCCACAGCCAGAGCACAGACATCTTCATGAAAAAATGCAACACTGATCGTATCTCTTTCTAGCTCAAAACCCTACAATAATTCCTATTGCCTTAAGATAAAGTCCAAACCCCTTAAAAGGTTTCCAACCCTTCATGAGTAAGCCCAGGATTCTCTCTTTAACCTTATCTCTCACCACTTCCCTCCCCCTACTCCACATTCAAGCCATTTTGAAATGCTTTTAGTTCCTCCAATATGCTATTCTCCCCTCTCTTCCCCTCTTTCTCTCTCTCTCTCTCTCTCTCTCTTTCTCTCTCTCTCTCCCTTCCTGCCTCCCTCTCTCTCTCCCTCTCTCAGCTTTCAGGTATATTGTTCCCCTTGCCTGCGACACTAGCCCATCCTTTACCCATTCTCTTTAATAATTGTTTAATCACATCTCCATCAAGACTTGGTTCCATGAATACAGGATTGCATCTGTCTGATTCACCATATCCTAGTGCCTAGTAAACCGCTGCACATACACTAGGAGCTTAATAAGTATTTTATGAATTAATGAATATTGGGGTTCATTCTGAGTGGCTTTTAATCATCCTCAGACAATAATTTCAAGCTTCTATTCATCTGCTTATAATTGGAACGAAAGCTTCGACTAACACAAAATAAATATATTCTAGAGGACTCCATGCACACGCAGGAAGTTGGTGGAAGGTACACTCTGTCAGCAATGCTTTCCCCCTTTACCTTCTTACTTATTCATTGTTTCATGATCTATGATTAGACATGTGATATGATTAAAAATCTGAGTCAATACTGGAATTGTACAATGTGCTAGGTTCAAAAATAAAGCAAAAGACAGAAAGAAATTTGAGAAAGGGAAGGTGGACTGGTCCAGCTCTGCACAGATAAATAAAACCAAGAATTTTCAACACAGTGAAGTAGCTCGGATTTCCCTATTATGCTGCGGAGGCAGGTGCTCTAAATAGATACAGTCCTTGTCCTTTAGGGATCTAGATTCCAGACTCTAGAATCTAAGATAGACAACACATGTCCGGGTCACATCAACATCTCTAACGTCTGGCACCCGAGGCTCATCATTTAAGAGCGATTCATATTCCAACTGCCATAGGTGGCTATTCTGAATGAAATCCGCCCCACGTGTGATGAGACAAAAAGATCCAGCCAAGTCTACTGTGTTGCTTTAGACAGACACATCATAGCTATTTCACTGCAAAACATACACAGTCCAGTCTGAAGCAGAGCTCAAGCATAACCAAAGAAGTCTTTGTTTATACAGTAAAACTGAAGGGTGGCAGAGAGTCTGCTAAAACACCCCTTGCCTAGCATCCAGCAAGGGGATAAATCTCCCAGGCCAGGCTGGCTGATTCCTGCACTATATTAAGTGCTTTCACATGGTGTGCCAGGAGGCACATAAGGCAGAGTGTGCCTGATTACGTTACTTGGTGACTAAGGCCCTGCAGACTCACCAAAGGAAGGAATGCAGGCCGGCACTGCACCGAAGCCTCTCACTTTAACTGGGGCTCCCACCCCACTACAGAGGCTCCAGAGTGCTCCCAAGATGTGGAGGGCTTGCTTTAAGCAATTTAAACCTCAGCAAAGAGTAAGCATCTATAATCAGAGGCACTGGACCAAACTGTTCAAAGGAATTTGTTTTACTTTAGCCTACCCTGGTAATTATATGAAAATTTGCACACGTGGTTACTGTTCCAAGCAGAAAGATCAGACCAGGCTGCTAGATCATAAATATTCCAGAGAAGGCCAAATTGGTGGCAAGACTGGATAAGAGATTTCTGAACTTTCATTGCATTCCCAAAGAAACTTGGTGGCCCAGAAGAATAAAGTACCAAAGCATCCAGGGGCTGTACTATCTGTACAAGGTTCCCTGGCTATCTTCCTGGATGTCTTCCTTGATTTGTCTTGGGATTAGGAAGCCACATTTCAATTTCCCACAAAGTATTAAAGCAAAGGTTATCAAGCCGACACCAGACCACCATCATCCATCCATCTCATCTGTATCATAGCTCCAGACCTAAGTACAAAACCTAGGTTCTGACCCCACTTGCAGCAAGATTTTAATTCAGTTGAGATCACGTCAGAGAAAGCTTAGGAACTGGGTCTAAGTGTCCTAAGATTCAAAGACTGAGAGGCCATAAATCATTCTGGAATAGACCCCAAAAGTCAGCAACCCCCAAGAGTATGCTCAATCCTGCACTGAGATAATCCCTGAGGTCAGACATGGTACCAAACTGCCTCCTCCGGAGCACGACTGGCTGAGGCTGCAGCTCTACACACGTGCCCCTTTCCTCCTGCCACCTGGACCCCTACAGAGAACAAATCAGGGCTAATGGGGGCTTCTCCGCATTACACCATCTTGCCATGGGACCAAGCCTCCTATCCAGAGAACTGAGGGGAATGAGAGAAACATGAAAGATGTTTTGATAATCTCAGAAATAAGCCGTATTGAGAATATGTAGTACTTCTTGGATAACTCTAAATTAAACCTTAGAGGGCTTCCCTGGTGGCACAGTGGTTGAGAATCCGCCTACCAATGCAAGGGACACGGTTCGAGCCCTGGTGCAGGAAGATACCACATGCCGCGGAGCAACTAAGCCCGTGAGCCACAACTACTGAGCCCGCGTGTCACAGCTACTGAAGCCCGTGCGCCTAGAGCCCGTGCTCTGCAACAAAGAGAAGCCACGGCAATGAGAAGCCCACGCACCGCAACAAAGAGTAGCCCCTGCCCGCCACAACTAGAGAAAGCCCGCAAGCAGCAATGAAGACCCAACATGGCAAAAATAAATAAATAAATCTATTTTGAAAAATAATAATAAATTAATTAATTAAACCCTAGAGATAAATTCATGTATGGAACAGTCCCATATGCTAATGAAGGCAAAGTTGATTCTTGCCCTGCTGCCACCATTGCAGAGGAGAGAATTATTTTGTCATTTGAAGTCACATAAACAAGGTTTGTTATTGTTTTATTATTTATAAGAAAAATTATTTGTCCAGACTTAAGATATTTGGCATAGATATTGGTCATAAGAAATGAGTGTACATTTTAAAGAAACCAAACATGCTGTCAACTCCAAAATGAGCAGAACATAAGAAATTCCAATATACTTATACTTTGTTCAAATATGTTCTAGGCAGCAAATAGTTAAGCCTGAGATACAACCATTTATAACTTTAAAAAATTCTCCCCATCAGTCTGATTAAAGCAAAAGGACAAGGAGCAAACAGGAAAAAAAAAAGATGTATTTTACAATTGTTTTGCTTCAGTAGACAAGCAGGGAAAACAGGCGAGAGAGGCTCTTCCTCTCTCCTCAGTGTAGTAATATTAGCTGCTTCTGGAGAGCATAATCTCAACCACCCAATTACAACACCAGCCGTCAGTCAAGACGTTTTGTTTGTTTCCATTACCTGATGGTGATGATCTTGAAATCAGAGTTTCCCATAACTTGGCCCACGGACCAGTCATCAAATCACCTGCGAAACTTGTTAAAAGTAAAGATTTGGCTCCCCACCTTTGTCCCACTGAATCACAATCCTCAGAACTGAGTTAGGTGTCCGAGTTTTTAATAAATACCCTAACTGACTATAACTTAAAGTCAGGGTTAGGAACCACTATTCTAAAAAGTCTGACCTGAACTTGCTGACATAACTTTTGAGGAACTATTAGAAATATAATGAAAGTATTAAAAGAAAGAAATATGATTCAGTACAGCCATTTGATGGTTTTGGTTTGGCCATTTCATAACTGCATTAACTAAGAAACAAGTAGCCATGTACAGAATCTGTTTGGCAAAGACAATTACATATCACTACTCTTGTAGTACCTTCACAAGCCATTTCTGGAGGCCAAAATATTAATGATTTGAATCTTAATTATCTGTATAGCATGTTAATATTTTCAAAGCCCATTCACAAGCCAGAGACCTCAAAACATAGCTATCAGGAAGGAGAGTCAGCTAATGGAAAAGCTCACACATGGCCGAGGTATAAAATATAATAAAATAAATTATAGATTCATGATTTCCAGATTTGTGGATCACAGAGGGTAAGTTAAATTTATAAATATGTACATGAAATGACTGTAGGATTCCTTTAAAGCAATGGTAAAAGCCAGATTCTTCTTATGTATTTGTTGATTATTCATTCGTTTCATTTGTTCAGTTAGTTTTCTATATTGCTTTTCTACACATTATTATAAGGTGATGTTATTACAGTTTTTAATCAAGCATCAAAAACATGCCTAACCACATGCAATTAGACGTGTTCCCTTCTTACTTTGAAGAATACTTAATTCAACTAAAATTTAGATTTATTATGAAAAAACATAGAAAGAAGGGCAACATACTCATTAAAGTAAAGGAGATTATCAAAGAAATCCTCAATACAGTTAAAGAAA
The DNA here is from genome assembly GCF_005190385.1 of Monodon monoceros. NCBI lineage: Eukaryota > Metazoa > Chordata > Mammalia > Artiodactyla > Monodontidae > Monodon > Monodon monoceros. Next base: position 44,282,819 of record NW_021703777.1, read on the forward strand.
AACGGTATGTCAAACATTCCAAAAATTGCTTTTTATTGTATTTTTTTAAATATTGTGCTTTTAAAACATACATTTTTTCCCTGATTCAGAATCCTTTACCGTCTCTCGAGAGCACTCCGTCTAGGAATGTAAATGTGGCAGCACCAGGCCTGTCTTCCCCTCACATTACTCTCTTAGCTTTCCAGTTTGTCTAGTTTCTATCCTAATCAACTCTTCATGACTTTTGCATTTTGGCAAAACAGAACCTCATCTTCCATTTCACAATTTATGTACTGATTTCAAGTTCGGTCATGTTTCATATTTTAGCCTATTTCCAACAGTTGCATTTTTTCTCCCTGGGATGTTAAAATCAGTATGTCTGAAAACAATAGTGAGGAGCATGCATCGTCTCCCCAACCATCTCCAGTCAAATGAAACAAAAAGTGAATTCATATGGGTCTTCGTAAGCACCAAGGAGTCTCCTGTACCATTACCCCTCCTTATTTCCTCCCCACACCCTCTGAGAAGAGCGATAAGAGGTCCTGGTTTAGGACGTCAGTATCTCTCCCGTCACTGAGTCTTTCGTTATAGTGAGAGAGGAAACAGAAAAGCACATCTAGGGTGCTTTGAATAACCAAATTTCTAGAACTTAATGATGCCTGTCAACCACCCCACTCTCTTTCCCCTCTTCCAAAAACGAGGATTATGAGTGAATGTTACAAAATCCTAGAAAAACATACTGTGTCGGGTAAACCCAACAGTCCAGAGCAGATGTGGAAGGCAACTACTCCCATTAAACGTTTACTCTCTAAAGATTATGCCAACCCTAGCCTGAGTTTTGGCTTCAGAACAAGATACACTTTCAGACTGGCAGGACCTATCCACACGGAGCTACGTGATGCCAGGAGGAGCGACTGGGGAACAGCAGGCTTTCTAAAGAATTTGGATCTAAAGTAAAGAAAGACTGGAAAGGAAATCAACCCACTGCTGAGAAAACAAATAAATCCAATCAATCCAAATCAGAAGAACAATCAATGGAGGAAGGCAACATGAAGCAAGGTTAGGCTGAACACTTTGTCTGAACCTCGGGATTAGTTCCAATTTATTACAAAACATAACAATATGAAGCATTCTATAACTTGAGCGGAAAATTGTTGCAGGACATGAAATACAGGATAAAGGTATGATTCCAAGACAAGGTTTATTTTCTTTAACGTATTATTAAGTATGTATTATTTGCTTTCTTTTTCAATTTTTAGTTAAAAGATCCCCTGACCCTACTGTAAGTTCCTGAAAAACAAGCATTTGGCCTTTCATATCTGTACCACCGGCACTAGCATAGTAGGCATACCAGCTATGCAATGAATTTCTGCTGAACTGACTGAATAAATGAACAAAGTTATATCTCATCTTCTCTTTTTCTGAAATGAATTAACAAACAGCATGAAAGCAAGCAAAAAAATGCATATGGTGAATAATTTAATCTTGCTAGCAAGACCAAATCTACTTATTTAAATGAATAAAGACAGTGGTCTGCACAAGTATATATTGTACAGCACAGGGAATATAGCCAATATTTTATAATAACTTTAAATGGAGTATAATCTATGAAAATTTTGAATCACCTGAAAGTAACATAATATTATAAATCAACTATACCTGAACAAAAAAAGAATTAAAAAAAAAAGATAGTGGTCTGTACTGTATACAGATAAGACTAATTGTGTCCATACCCTAATTGTTCAAAGGAAGAAAAATCTGGTGGGTGGCACCAGATGTCCCTCTTCTCTACATGTCTGCCAAGACTGCTTCCAGACTTCTCACTATCTCTTGCCCTTGATAGATTTATACTAAATATTCTTAAAATCATTTTTGACATTACAGAGCAAACATGTTAAGATTATAGTGGCCAAGACAACTGTGGTGAGTCTGGTGCAGTGCAGCAGCCTCTCAAGCACCTTCTGTTCCAATTTATTCCTCAACATCTGATTTTCACCTTGTGTTTAATGTCAAAGTTGTCACAACCTCTCCTGGACGCAACTGGAGTAAAATATTGAAAAAAAAAACACTGTCACGGTTCCCTAGCAATACAGGAGGTTCTAGCCGAGGGCACTGAGCTAAATGAGCTCTGGAGGACGCTACTTCCCACCAGTGGGTGTTCCACTCTAGCTGATCCCATCAAATGCTGGGGTCAGGACGGTGCAGGGGCTGCTACCTGGCCTGCTGGGCACAGAGCTTAGCTCCTCCCATCAGCATAACTGATCTGCAAAGCTAAGGTGAAGAACTGTAACACACCACTCTTCATAAATGGACATCCCTCACCAGGCCCATCTCTCTATTCTGTCCCCAACCTCCATCTGCACTCCATCCCCATATCCTAGGAGGAAAAGATCTACGAGAAATGGTTGTAATCTACACACAAAGACCCAGAAGGTCACCTGACAATCGTGGCCTCTCAGAAGGCAAGAGAGTACTGAAAAACTTGCAGTTTTTGAGACTCCAGATATATTAAAATATTGAAAAAAAAATGACTGTTCCAAATGTTTTATTGAACAATTTAAATTGTTCAGTGAATGTCTTCTTCAATACTATTTCTGTATCCAAGAGTTAGTGGCTCCTGGAGATAATACAAAAAGTCTAAATACTGGTCCCTTCATGGTTTTCAGGCTGGTTTCAGTAGGCTTTCCTCAGAGCTCCCCTAGAGCCACGTCCAAAGTCCCTGAACCCAAAATACTCTTATTTGCCTTCCTATGTCTTAAAGGAAGAAGCAGAAAAAGCCGTTCACTAGGAAGTAGAAAGCAGCTCCCCCTAACTCTCTTTGTGCTCCAGAATAAGCAGAGGTGGGTACTGGCATATTCCAGACGTAGAAGATAAAGCCACCCCTCCCCCAATTCCCAGCACACACCACTATCTCCAGAAGCGTCTTGTTATTCTGCAAACGGGATGCAAATCTAGATCCATTTTCACTTTGGTTTAAAGAATAGGAGAATTGATCAACGTTCAACTTCTGTGCTTGTTTTTCCTTTGGATGAAACTATTTTACTCTTTTTCGCCCCCTTCCCTCAGATCCTAAACAGGGTGAGTGCACACATTATGTGGCAATAAATTTAGATATGTCTGACTGAGAGAAATCTGTAGTAATGTGGTAACTTCAATTCAGGGTAATAAAATCTTCATAATAGTCCTCACTACTTCATCTATCTGGTTTACACAGCTTACTAATAGAAATTAGGTGGGTTTTTTTTTTACCTTTTTCCCACTTTTTCGGCCTCTTCTCCAATTTTCAGCTTTTACTTTAACTATACTGTTTAGCTAGAAGTTAAAATACCTTTGTGAAGGTGGTACCCAGTGCCATCCTAACTCAGAGAATTAAGGGGAATTTGTAGAGTCGTTCAGTAAAGTTCATACTCAGTGTGATAATGATCCGTGTACGGAATAAATCCAATTAGCATATGGGTACTTAGAGTTCATTCATTTAATATGAAGTGACATTTTGATAACTAAAGAATTGAGCCATTAACACTTTCTGGTTACAACCTGTCTGACAGATTCTCGGCATGAACTTCACTAACTGAGTTTTCAAGGACTTAGGTGAGGATTACTGAGGGGATGCATCCCGTGCTCAGTTTCTTCTGTAAAAGTGCTCTGGAGGTCCTGTGGAAATGGCTTCCTTTCTGGGAAGTATCTAAGAAAGTATGTTCAACAGTTTGGAAAAAGAAGAAAATTGTTCTAATTTGGGGGGTTTTTTTCGTTTGAAAATCACCATATTCAACCTTGATTAAAGAGTTCAATTGATTAGAACATTTTGGCAGTGTGCCTTTCAAATTAAAAAAATGGTACTGATATGAATATGCAATTTTAGGCCTTGACAGAGCCACTGCGATCTCATTTGGGTATTAAAGGGGAGTAGGTTTTATTTGGTATTTTGAGAGATGCTATGACTGTTTGCTAAATGAGTGAAACAGACCAATGAACACTAGCAGAGCGAACAACTGCACTCCTGAATTTTGATCAGGGCCCTACCTCTATGTACGCCTGCTTTGCTCTTGTTCTAGAACCCTCATTTAGAGTTCTTCATGTTCTGCCAGAATATCACATCAACATTCTTCCTGTCCTCCATTCAGCTGTCTTATCCTTCTTCCTATAACAAACATGAAAACACATTACAGACTAAAAGCACTATACAAATATACATTATTATTACAACTTAAGCCATAATGTGGTCCAAGAATACTAGGACCAGAAATTCTCAGTTAGAAATTTTCTTTAGATAGAAAATTCCAACTTTCTAGGCCAGGTACCTATACAGAAATTTGCCAACACTTCGGATGAAAAATGTTAAAAATTGTACTCTCGCTTTGAAATTATGGGGGAAAAGGAGGCTGAGCACAGTTTTAGGTTCTTACAGACATGAGCACAGGAATACACTGAGTAATGTATTTTTTACTCCTACAACTTTTATCATCAAAACAATTCAAAACCACTATGTTGTCTTATGCCTGTATGTGGAAAAAATAAAGAAACACAAGAACTGAATGTCGAAGCAAAACAAGCACAAGGGAGTTCTAATCCTAAACTTGTCTGCAGTTCACAGTCTACACTAAAACATTTTCTTTCACAAACGTTTCTCGGCTTCTCCTTTTGTAAAGAAACAAAATCACACTTGTTGGGTCAGCCACTAGCTCTGTGGAGTAAAGGTCCTACATAAATCAGTCTTACAATAATCTACGCTTTAAAAAAAATCAAGTTAACCATGTTTAAAAATTAAAGGATGGTTTTCCATATTAAATGGTACCAGTAGCCAGGCTAAGCACTACAGCAGCTCTTACATTCCCTCAAAGATTTACCACCAGCTTCTTTTCCCTTCTCCAGCACAGTCTTGCTTTAGACTAGCAGTAACCTAAGGTGGAAAGACAGTGGGCTTTGAAGCTGACAATTCTTGCCTACATTTCCCATTCTGCCGCTTCACAACGCATGTGATGTTCAGGAAATTCTCTTAGCCTCAATGTCCTTAATTGTACAATAGGGATGCTAATACCCACACATTGAAGATGGCTGGAGTATTAGATGAAATGAGATAGAGTAAGTCCCCTACATACAAACCTTCAAGTTGTGAACTGTCAAAGATAAGACCACGCTATTACCCAGACATCACTGGATGGTTTTCTCAAGAGAGTAGATAGAATAGAATCCAGCAAGGAACCAGAACCTGTGCCATCAACATCAGGTGTGAGTGAAATTGCAGCTTGCCCTCCATCTCCTATTGCTGACGGTCCTTCAGCTCTACCATTCCCCACCCCCTCTCCCTCCTCCAGTCGGTAACTCTTCTTGCCTGTTCACTCGATGCCAGTCCCTGGATGCCAGCTGTTGTACTGCACTACTGTACTTCTCAAGGTACTGTACACTGTAAGATTAAAAATGTTTTATTTTTTTAGTTTGTTTTTTATGTATTATTTGTGTGAAAAGTATTATAAACCTATTACAGTAAAGTACTATATAGCCGATTGTGGCTAACTTTGTTGGACTTACAAACAAATTGGACTTACGAACATGCTCTCGGAACAGAACTCGTTTGTATGTAGGGGACTGGCTGTATATAAACACCAGGAGCCAGGATCAGCTACGCTGGGGTCCAGTGCAAAATGCAAACACAGGGCACCTTGTTCAAAAACTACTAAAATTTTCAAGATGGCAACAGCAGAGCATAAAACCAAGAGCAGAGCCCTTCTGAGCGTGGGATCTGTGGTACTGCATGGGTCACACACTTGTGAAGCTGTCCTTGCCCAAGAGCATTGCAAGTACTCAATAAATGATAGGTATTATTAAAGTGCTTACTTTGATATGAACTTTTAACTTTTCAGAGTGTTTCACAGAGACATGGTTTTCCCAATGGGGACACAACCCTCAGAGAATGGAAATGTCATTGAACAACTGCTGGAAAGCCATTGAATGTCTCTTGGCCCAAATTTTCTCATGTTCAGAACAGAGGTTGATTCAGAGAAGCGGTTTTCAAACTATGCTTTCAAGCTATGCTGAAGAATCCTTGGAGTGCCCTCAAAGACACAAAGGGCAGGGAAGAGGGGGCAAGCCAAGTGGATCACTTTTTTTGAAACAGAGTGACCATGTTTGACTTTCTTACCTTCATTTGAAAAAACTGAGTTACATGAAAATAAATGAAAACTACTGGATTTGTTGAGCTTGCAGTCTTTCCAATTTTAAGTTCTGTGCTCTATAATTGTTGTATCTTCACAACAACCTTAAAAGTAGAAGGATAGATAACACCACTTCCACTTGTTAAAGAATGTACAGAGTTCCTTTCCTGGGCTGCCCCTCTCCTCTCCAGCTTTCAGAAATTTCCTTTTAAGGATACTCCCTTTCTAGCTCCTCAAGAAACCCACCTCCCTCTGAGGTGACTATAGCGTTAACGCGACCATGGCAGAGGAGGGAAGAGGGTTACCAAAGGGGATGAATTAGAGGTCAATTCAATATGATAATAAGCCATGTCCCTCATTTCTACTCAAATTGTGCCTCCTTTATATCCAACATCTTTCTCCCAAACCTGCAGTTCCCTTTCTTCAATCCCACTCCACAAAGCACCCGGTTGCTATCGGTTCTTTCATGTAGGAGCTCACACTATGGAACCACACAGCCTGGGGCTGAATCTCCCCTCTACCACGTTCTCACTTGTGACCTGGATGGAGAACCCCTCCGGTCAGAGTTTTCTCATAGGGTTATTATAAAGATTAAATGCATGAATATGTATAAACCACTTGGAACAGTGTCTGGAACATAGTAAGTGCTTTCTAAGTGTTTATTAAATAAATTAATAAACAAATTGTATTTACTTCCTACCTCATGTGCCCCTTCACCTCCATCTCTCAAAAGGTTGGTCCAAAGGATCTCACGAGCGGAGGGGAGGGCTGGAACAGGGGGCCAGGACAGAAGGAGCGCTCAGAGCCTGCTGTCATTCACTAAGAACACACCTCCCATCACAGCCATTGTTTCTGTCTGGAAGGGCCAGTTATAGAACATTCCAAATTTACTTGTCCTTACTCCATGCTTCACACCATCCGCATAAACATGTGATGAAGTAAAAATAAGTTGCTGAGGTCAGCCTCAACTTACAAATGACCCTGATGCACCAAGGTCACCTGTGTCCTCCTTCACTGCCCCATGCTTCTTCCCAGTCACGAAAGCTGACACGTGGCTTGCAATGCCAGGGAAGCCCTTATAAACTAAAGAAATGAGGAGATTTTTTTTAAAATCCCATGGGTACAGAATTAGAAGGAGAGGAAATATAAAAAGAACAGACTGATCCCAGGAGTGAGCGCTCAGTTAGGGGGCCACTGTTATTGTCCCCCCACTAAAACCACCACCACAAAAAGGGAACCACGTCCCGGAATGTTGGAAATGTTTGACTCTACTTGCTTACAAACAGTCTACAATTTCTACATTAAGAAGTTCATTTGAGTTCAACTCTAGTTTTTAAAATAAGACCTTCACTCAACAATATAAATTGAAGTAATGGCCACGTGTCAGAAGCTATTCTTGGCTCTGGGAACATGCTGGCCACTAAAAAGTCCATGCCCCCACGGAACTCATATTTAGGGAATTAAGGGGCCATCGGGCACTCACATTTTAGTATGTGTGGTTGAAGCCACTGACATTACATATATCTTGATTCCTAACTTTATCTGGAGCATAGAGCAAAGAGTGCTTTGGAGAGAATCCAGATGCACCCTGACCCAGCACACTGAAGAAGAGGATTATAGTGGAACTCAGCGTGGCAAGACAATGGGAGAAGTAGAGAAATTCAGCCGAAAGCCGAGTCTCCTCTTCCCATACCACAAGATATCTGTCTTAGTTTGCTAGGGCTGCCATCAGAGGATCACAGGCTGTGTGGCTTAAACAATAGATTTCTGGAGGTTAGAAGTCAGAGATCAAGGGTCAGGAGGGTTGGTTTCTTCTAAGGCCTCTCTCTCCTTGGCTTTTAGATGGCTGTCTTCTTCCAGTATCCTCACACGGTCTTCCTACTGTGTGTGTCTGTGTCCTAATTTCCTCTTCTTATAAGGACACCACTCATTCTGGATTAGGGTCCACTCTAACGACCTTATTTTACCTTAATTACCTCTTTAAAGGCCCTGTGTCCAAATACAGTCACGTTCTGAGGTACTGGGAGTTAGAACTTCAACATATGAATTTAGGAGGGCACGACTCAGTCCCTAACAGTCCTCTCTCTACTCTGAAGATCAAAACCAAGATAATACTATAGTGAGACTTCACCAAGCCTTAAACAGATCCAACCAGATTTTATAAACTATTTTGTGGGGAAAATATGCTCCAATTTCCAAATAAGCAAATTAAAAATAAACTCTTAGAGTGTCAATTTAGTAGACCATCTGGAAATAGTCATTTTTCTTACCCTCCTACAATGAGGCTTTCGTTGTTTGAATGAAATCTAACCAAGCAGGATCTGACCACTTGAGGATAGAATTTCTCCTCTTGAAAAAGTTTTGACACCTTTACATTCAAAATAAAGATCTTTCTGGTCCATTAGACAGGTTTTAAGCATTTCTCTATTTACAGGTATTCCATCGCTTTTATGATGGTGATTTTTAAATATGTTTCCTGATGAAGGGACCACTCACAGGAAGAGCATCGCTCCTGCTTGAACACAGGCTGCGTGCTAACTTCATTCTTTCTGGCTTCACAGGTTAAGTTGGCGTATGTGTGACTTTAAACCAAGCAAAATTCCTAACTGTAGAACTTAGTTTTAGTAAATTTTATGACAATTGGAAAATTCTGGCAAGTCATCACAGATGCTTTACCCCTCAAGGGGACAATGGCGTCAAGGGGGCAGCAAGTATTATCCAATCAAACTGGGTAATTCTAGTTTATTATCTAAGAAGCCTCTCTGTAGTTCCCTTACAATTCTGTTATTTTAAAAACCTCATGCTCTTGATTATAAGTAGATTACTAACTCACTCTATGGAAATGTATATATTCTTTTTTAAATTTTTTTAATTGAAGTATAGTTGATTTACAGTGTTGTGTTAATTTCTGCTGTACAGCGAACTGATTCAGTTATATATATATATATATATATATATATATATATATATATATACACACATTCTTTTTTGTACTCTTTTCCATTATGGTTTATCACAGGATATCGAATACAGTTCCCTGTGCTATACAGTTGGACCTTGTTGTTTATCCATCCTATATATAATAGTTTTGCATCTATCTGCAGCTAATGTTTTAAATGCTGAATTGTAGCCACTAAATTTTCACAGGCACTTGAAGGTTTATAAGAGGCAAAGCAGACTGGCCTTGGTGTCTTAGTCTTGGCTCTACCGCTTTCAGTGAAGCCTTGAAAAAGTTCCTTACCTTCCCCATGCCTGTTCTTCCATAAAATGGAAATGGTGACTGTAGCTACCTTGTAGGGCTTTGGAGAAGATTAACCGTGATGGACACATGTAAAGCACTTAATACAATGTCTAGCATGTAAGTATATAGTAAATTGCAGTTACAATTATTAGTAGTAGTACACAGGCTTTATAAAAACCCTGTGAAGTAGGTACATACTATCATGTCCACTTTCAAAATGAAAAAACTGAGCCTTGGAGAAGCTATCACTTGCCTAAACCCAAACAACCAAGAAGGAACATTCTCTAACTCCGGACCCTGGAATTTACACTAAACCAAGATAAATTACAAGTGTTGATGAAATGTTTTTAGATAAATTGGCACTTACGCCTTTGTCCCTCCCCCCTCATTTTCACTAGCAATTCACATCCATGTTTGCTTCCAAAAGCTAACTGACATAGACATATAAGTAAATTATTCATGGCTTGTATCAAATATAGACTATAAGCAATATTTACTAATAATCAATACAGGTACCTCTTTGATACGTATAGTCGTTGAAGAAACTAGCAACTGTGTTTTCACTATGAAAATTAATTATTGCCAATTTCAAATGGAAAACAAATTGTTCAAATAAAGGTAAATGTTACATAAAGGCGTTGTTCAACGTGTTCTTCCAAAAATATCTCAGGATGATTTCAGGAAGCAATATTTGGTCACAAAGTTTTTAATTTGAAAATATGAAGAAAATTAAGAATAATATCTATCTTTTAGTGCTTGATCTTAAGCCTTTAATTTAATGTTAATTGGTGAATAAGAAACATATATTAACATTTATTTAAATAATAAATATCTTCAAAAAGAATTGGTGAATATTCTGGATTATAGAATATTTTCAATTCAGTTTTGTTTCTTTTGGGTCCACGTTAACTCCAAGGAGGCTACAAAATAATAATTTGTTGAGTGCTTATTCTATATCAAACACTTTATTAAATATATTAACCTGTTGGATTCCCCACAACTGCCCCAGGCATTAAGTACTATTATTATCCCATTTTACTGATGAGGAAATCAAAGCACAGGGATTCTGTAACTTGTGCAAGGACCAACAGCTGCTAAATAAAAGAACCAGAATATGAACTTAGATCATCTGGCTCCAGAGTTTACTCTCCTAAGTGGTACTTTATATGAATCGAGTACTCAACTGACAGTATATAAATAGATTCTGTTAATGGGCTTGAAAACAATCTGTTTTAGTAGGTTAAGCAATGACTATGCAATAATTAATTACACATTTTTTCTTAATGCAAGGTCAGATCTCAACTCAGCAAAATTTCCACCAAAAAAGGAGAGTTCCTAACACATAGTTCATATGAGAACACTCCACATTATTATCAAGATTCTATTATAGATAAAAGTCAGAAAAATTCCAATTTTAAAACTTTTTAACCTAAAGATTCAAACATATATTGAGTGCAAATAGGGGGAGAAAAGAATGTTTCATGTGGTTTTAACTCAGTTTGCCTCAGGAAAAGTCTCTGCTACCTCAAACAACCCAAATATGTAAACTGGAGCACTTGCCATCGTTTTCATTTTGAGAGAATTCTCCAAAACCCAATGACCTCACTTTTCGTCTTTTCCCTAATATGAGAGATGTTGTGTGTCCCAAAGTTGTTTGGAAATATATGGGTGATATAAAGACGTAGCACTGCATGCTTTCCTAATTTCACTTTTACAGTCACAAAAATCCACTTGGTTATTCATATAAATTTTTACCTATTCCTTTCGCACTGATATTATGTTTCTAACTGCATGGTGATTTCCAGGTAGCCTGCTGTGACATCCCAGACTAGCCGTCAAGACTGGGGATGGGGTAAGGACATGGGAGTGGGCGCCATAAACAGATGAGCTGTGATGCAGAGCTCACCCTCATTACCTGCAACATCATACAGCATCTATTAAAACCCACTTCCGAGACTGCAGCTTGTAGTAACCTTAACAGAAATAACTGAAAATATATGCTTTGCATACAGAGTTTCTCTAAATAGAGCACTTTTAAATTGGTCCTTGGGGTATCAGAGGATTTTTTAATTTTGTCTTCATAACTGTGTTCTTTCACAATTCACTAGCTTTGTGTCTTCAGATGCTAATTTCTTTTTCTACTGGAAAAGTTAATAGGCACCTCTACTTACAGTAGATGGTTCTTTTTAAAAAATAAAATAAAAATAAAAAGTTGAGAGCATCTGGCCAGATATATCAGATCTGATAGTTCACATTTTAAATACCTGTTATTTTTTATTTAATTTATTCAGGTAAAAATAATTTTAATCCTGGTAACTTAATCTCCTTCTCTTCTGAAATCTTAATAAGGTTTTTATGGGAATAGATATTAAATATAATCAGTTGTCATAGTGGTATGAACACTTTTTCTTTTTCAATATAAGCAACATGCCCCAGTCATAACAGCTGAAAAAATAGAGATTCACTTTGATTTATATTTAGCACTCTCTATCTTAGCCTCTAGAAACCCTGTTAACTCCCTTCCATTACTGCAATGTTTATTTTTTCATGGCTTCTGCCCAGGCATTTGAGTTTTAAGCTGGTACATGTGGTATTTTTCCATTTTGGAATAACTTTATCATATCTTGAATGCTTCTCAATGCATACATAATTATTCTTTTTTTGAGAGTGGCTTCCTCCTTTTGGCTGCTCCTGAATCGAGATGGGAATCAAGACGGGAATATGACCACAGGCTTGGGTTTGGAATTTTCCTGGGGGGAACCAGTGTAGTAGTCAAAATAAGGGGTGACTAAATGAAAATTACACGTGCCTCATTGTGATCTTTCCTGATCACAAAAAGCAAAGGTTAAAGCCGACTGAGTTTTTCCCTTTCTCAAATCGTCACTCAATAAACGACTCTTCAGGGGCTTCCCTGGTGGCACAGTGGTTGAGAGTCCGCCTGCCGATGCAGGGGACACGGGTTCGTGCCCCGGTTCAGGAAGATCCCACATGCCGCGGAGCGGCTGGGCCCGTGAGCCATGGCCGCTGAGCCTGCGCGTCCGGAGCCTGTGCTCCGCAGCGGGAGAGGCCACAACAGTGAGAAGCCCGCGTACCGCAAAAAAATAAATAAATAAAAATAAACGACTCTTCTGGGCTTTGCAGCTTCCACTTTGTGGACACAGACCACCTGGGTCGTATACACAAGACAGAGCCTTTGCAAGCTTTCTGTGGAACTGTAGGAGCTGCTCTGAATCTTCGAATATACCTTTTAACCCATGATCTATGAATGCATCTCAGGGTGACAAAAGTGCAAGGAATAAGACTGTAAGGTCCTTCAAACCCACCTCCCTCCAGGTCCACGGAAGACCCCAAAGAACAGCACCACCGCCATTGATGATGCACCCACTATATGCTCGTCCTCACAATAATCCATCCCATGGAACAGGAACCCAAAGGTTCGCACAGGTTAAATAAATAACATGTGTGAAATTACTTTGTGAGAAGGCAGAGCAGGATTTGACTCGGGTGCATCGTGAAGTCCCTTTTTTCTACCACTCTCACTCTACACTTCTCACCACCTAACCACTGAGAGAATGAGAAGAACCAAAAGCTCCCAAAATACTAGCCCGGGAAGCACTTCCCTCTGAGCCATCCAAGCTTCGGATCCCAAAACTGAAGCTTTATGATTTTTAAAAATAAATCTGCTTGAAAAAGCAATGCCCTTTTGGAAATCAGCCACAATCAAAGCCCACTGGAAAAGTCCAGCATTACTCAAGAGTAAAATATATTTTGACCCATTCATTCCACCAGGGCCCTTCAGAGCACAGTAAACTCCATCTCTATACATACTGGTGTGGCACCAAGAAGTTTTAAGCAGAAGAGTGATGTGAGATTCACCTATCAACTAGATACCTCTTCATGCTGCATGATATGGATTTGAGGGGCACAAGACTGGAGGGTAGGAGACATGTGGGAGCCCCTGTAGAAATCAAGTTCAAAGTTAATGGCAGCATGAACCAGGATCGTTGCAGTATAAAAAGCAGGAAAGATAAATTCAGAAACATATGCAAAGTTAAATAACCAAGCATTTGTAACAGATTAGAGGGGTAAGGGACAGGTAGTAGAAATGAGAAAAAAAGGCTAAATTAATTTAAATTTAATTTAAATACATGCCACTGTTTTGAAGAGCAATGCAAATAGCCCCACCTAAATGCAAATTTAAACCCCAGATGGGCAAAAACCCTCCCCACAAAAATAATCTTTAACTGCTAAAATTTCTTCTAACACCCCAATTTTTATTTATTTATTTATTTACTGCGGTACGCAGGCCTCTCTCTCACTGTCGTGGCCTCTCCCGTTGCGGAGCACAGGCTCCGGACGCGCAGGCTCAGCGGCCATGGCTCACAGGCCCAGCCGCTCCGCGGCATGTGGGATCTTCCTGGACGACCCCGTGTCCCCTGCATTGGCAGGCGGACTCTCAACCACTGCGCCACCAGGGAAGCCCCCCAATTATTTTTAACAGTGTAGTTATTTCAAGTTTTACTGTGAATTAGGCTCCTGCTGAATATTAATATCCATGATTTATAAACTACAAATTTATCCTTTATGCTTCACATAATTATAATCTCGCCATTTCCAGAATTATGCTCCTTTTGGAAGTTTTACATTTGAAAATTACACTCAGTTAACGTGCAGAAGGATAAGAGAAGCCATTCTATGCAATGACAGCCTTTATATCAACTAGAGGAAAATGCCTTTCTTCAGTTGTCGACTTCTAGAAAAGAATCTCCCATGGCATTTGTTCTCTTAATGACAATGGGAAAATCATTTTTTGCAACACAGAGCTGCGCTTTAGGAAGAGTGGATTTATAACTTCAATGATCCCGAGTCTAGAGTTAATGGTTTGAGGGCCACGGGAACAGCATTAGCCACACTCAAAGATGAAGTAAGAAAGTGACAGTGTTCAAGAAGGCCTCTTTGGCCCTCAGAGCCCAATTCTGCACTCTATCTACCATGGTAGTTTGTAAGTCAAGTTCTGAAAATAAGGGGACATCTTTTTCAATAGAAAGAATAGCTTCAAACTTAGTATAATTTTGAGACCTTTTTACCTTCCTGTAGTCTTGAACAATCAACTGGCTCTCAAGTTCCAGAGGTGTTCAGAACTTTCTACATTAGCATGTAGTTCAGTATAAGAAACTGTTCAGTACTTTTAAAATATTCTCCACACCAATTGAGTTAGCTTCCTTCCAATTTGGACCTTAAGGCTCTTGAGTTCTGCATGGTAATAAATGCACTGCTTGTGTTTAGCTAGAGTATTACGTTCTCGTACAACATAAACTCTGCCCACCGTATGTGTACCCACAATTACGTGAAGGGTGAGGAAGCACAGCTTTAGGGTCGGTTGGTTCTGAGTCACAAGTCTGCAATGCCACGGTCTTCATTGACATTTGTCACACATTGTCTACGTGGCTGATTTCAAACAGATTTTGAAAAAGTGAAGTTTGAAGAGCTAGATAACAATTTATATTTCCTCCTACCCATTTCTATAAGGGTCCAGGCAGACAAAATGAGAAGTCAAATGACCTCGAGTTTGTATCTCAGAGTAAGAAATAAATTAAAAGCTTGGAATTCACAAAAAGAGAGCAATTAGAAGTCAAAATAAAGGATCCACGTGTAATCGAAGCATGATTCAAAGGCAAGGCCTCTTGGATGGGCCCCACCACTTTGTGATTTGTTTTAACATACTAAGCCCTATTGGATCAACAATTCTCACCTGACTCGGGCCAGGTGCGTCTCCTTCCCCCTTCTCATATCTAAGAGTTCCTGGAAGGGGAGGCTGGGCGGGGAGTCAAGGGGAAAGGTCTCCTAGAGAGTCAAAGTTGAGTCTCCAGCTCAGTCATCACAGCCTGGCTGCTGCCATCTGACTTTTAATGCTACTATTAGTTCCTCAGGCCTGTGAGTTAGAGGTTTTGACTTATTTCTCAGGATGTCTTCAGATGTAAGTCACAAAAAGACCAAGTACAAGCGGTTGAAACTTCTCTAAAAGTAGAGAATTAAAACACCAACACTGATGGGCAGGAGGGGTGAACATAGTGCATAAAAGAAATGTAAATCGTCTTTAAATATATGAACACAGAAATGCGATTAAAACTATGCTGAGTAACCATTTCTTACCTATCCAATCCAACAGTTTGACAGCACACTTAATCATACAGAGAAGAATCATTTCAAGTGACCTTAAAACACAGAAGTTTGACTATCCTTAGTGGAGTACATTCTAAAGACCAAAAAAAAGATTATCTTAAACTATTTTCAGTAATCATATTGATCAATTCAATATCAGTTTTTCTCATATGAAATTATTACAGATATGTAGTATCTGTAATTATATTAGTGTCACTGTGAAATAAACTTTTCAAAACAAAAGACAGTAAAAACAAAAGTATTCCTAAATTTGAAATAGAATTAAATATAAACTCATGCTTTATTTTCTCTTTAAAAGGAAATATGTATTTCGTAGCTCTATCCACTGAAAGGACCAGGAAACACTGATTAATCCAGGAATAATAAGTAGCTTTCAGCATCTAGATTTTGGCCCTTGAATACCACTTCCCACTAAAAGGAACATGAGATCATTAGAAAACTGGCTGACTCTAGAGTGGGGCAGGAAATGTATGAGGATGGAACATCTTTTATCCTAGAATCAAGGAATTTGTCACAGTGTACTGGGGTCTTGTGTAAAGGACTCAACAGCAAAAGTAAAGGACTCACTACTCAAAGATGAGACAAACTGGGCAGCAGAAGGAATATTAACAGCAATGAATTGCTACACCTTAAACATGTTAAATATCCATGAATCCATCATAATACGGTTTTAAAAAGTAAAAAGGGGAAAACCTCACTGGTCCCCTTTGGTGAATGCCAAAGAACCAAATCATTATTCTTAAAACTAGTAAATGAAAGAGAAAAGAAAAAAAAAAAAACAACCAAGAATTTACCATACTTTTCCTCTCTGAACTGTGCCTTAGGTTAACCAGATACATGATAGGGAAGTTTTACCTTTTAGATGGATTCAAGCTCATAAATAAGGAAGGAATGATAGAACTGGAATATCAGCATTTTGCTAAAATCGAATAAAATTAGAGATTCAAGTTATGGTCATTGATAGCCGCTAACACTATCCGGTGAAAGGCTGATGGATAACTTTATAATGTATGGTCAGACTGATAACACCTGAATCTACTTATCACTCTTAACGTCACACAAAAAGAGAGATAACCATGTACCTCTTGATCATAATTTTGTGATCTATGTTAAATTTTTTCATAAAAGAACCTGAATGAGTAAAGGGTCTAACTACAAATTTACAGAAAATACCAAGGACAGAAAAAACATGTTAAATGACACCACAGAAACGCATTCAGAAAAATCTGTAATGTAGGAAATCCTACAGGACAAAGGAAACAAGTATCTTCAACAAATAAATTGCAAGGAAAAAAAGGTGGATATGCTTAAAGATTAAAAGAGATGTGCAGACTATATTTGTATCATGTTTAAACAGTCCAAATATAAACTATAACCCACTAGAAAATCAGGGAAATTTGAACGCTGACAGGATAGCTGACGGTCGTGAACTGATAATTATTAACAATAAGTGATGGGAACACGAGGGTTTATTACACTAGTCTTTCTTCTTGTGTGTATGTTTGAAATTTTCTTAAGTAAAAAAAAAAGATTCAGATAAGGCAATATCCAAATAAGATATACATATGGCCAGTTAAACACATGAAACAATGCTCAATGTCATTAGCCATAAGGAAAATGCAAATCAAAACCACAATGAGATTCCAAATTATACCCGTTTAGGGTGGCTACAGTCAGAAACTTAGAAAATATCCAGTGTTGTCAAGGATGTGGAACAACTGGAACCCTCATACACCGCAAGTAGGACTGTAAAATGGTGCAGTCACTTTGGGAAACAGTTTGGCAGCTCCTCAAATGATTAAACATAGAATAACCACCTGACCAGCAATACACTGCTAGGTATATACACAAGAGAACTGAAAACATAGGCTCACACACAAACTTGTGCACAAATGTTTATAGCAGCATTATTCGTAATAGCCAAAGTGGAAGCAGCTCTAATGGCATGAACTGATGAATGGATAAATAAAAAGCAGTATATCCATACAACAGAATACTATTTAACAATAAAAAGGAATGAAGTATTGATACATGCTACAATCTGGATGAACTTTGAAAAGATTATGCTAAGTGAAAGAAGCCAGTCATAAAAGACCACGTAGTGAATTATTTCATTTATATGAAATGTCCAGAATTGGCAAATCTGTACAGACAGAAAGCAGAACAGCAGTTGGCTAGGGTTGAGGTGGGGTGGAGAGTGAGGAAAAATATTGGGAGGGAGATGGTGACTGCTAAAGGGTAGGGGCTCTCTTTTCTGGAGTGATAAAAGTGTTGTAAAATTGATTGTGGTGATGGTTACTCTACTCTGTGGGTATACCAAAAACCACTGAATTGTATACTTTAAATGAGTTAATCATATGGTATGTGAATTCTATCATAATAAATGTCAAAATAATAATAATAATACAGTGATGGCCAAAACCAAGTGGCTTAAACAATAAGGAATCATTTTTTCTTAACTAAGAAGTTCAAAGGTAGGGTGTTTCTAGGCTTGGTGAGTTCAGTGGGTCAACAGCAACATTAAGGACACCAGTTCTGTTCTTTGTTTCTGTTCTGACCTGCTAAGGTGGCACTCTGTCCTTAAGCTTAGTCCCCTGATGACCAAAGTATTTTTGCAGCTGTTCCACAGTACCAGAGACAACCACATCCAGAGGAACAAGAGACTGACTCTTTCCTGGATCTCTTTTTGAGAACAAGGAAACATTTTCCAGAATCTTGCAACACACTTCCCCTTAACCCTCAGAGTCCAGAAGTGCATCTTATGCCATGCCTTGACTGATCAAAAGTCAGGGAAAGGGAACCATGGAAATGCCTAGATTATCAGCCTTCAAACTGAGGGTATCAGAGTACCGTTAACACTGTGGCTACCTGAAGTCTCCTCAAGGGTAGAGTAAGAACAGATAATTTAAAGCAATGTCCAAATCCCCATATCCATATGCTTTCTTTTCTAAGAATAGGCTAAGCCTTTCACTATCTTTTCACACTATAAAAGAGAGGAATACTTCTCATCCATCCTGAATTTTTATACAGTATAATGCTCTGATATGTTAAAGTATCAGGGTCACCAAACACTGGGGCATTTTGAAATACCAATGTAGGTGTTAAGAAAGTAAATTACTCTGATAACTTGCATCTAATCCTTCTGCAAATCAGACAGCAATCCTTCGCTTTTAATAAAATTGAAGAGGGACCTAATCAAGTTGTCAGCCAATCATTAAAAATAATTCTTAATGATAGATCACAACTGATTTTTGGCCTATAACTTAAAAGGTTAGGAGTTCAAAGAAGCTATAACAAATTCCTTCCTTTCCTATCTACTTATTATGTGAACAGGATTTCACAGAGTTTACATCCAGACAAGTGAAAAATGGGAATAGAATTGATGCTGAACTGTGTGTCTCATATAGCAATAAATAATATGCATTCTGCATGAACTAACTGAAGGGGAAAAAAGCCCCATCCATCTCATTAAGAGATGCATTCCCAATAAAACTGTACGTCCTAACATTTAGCAAGTATTTATCAAAACTTGTAATGCATTTATGTTGTTTTGCTCAACTGTGATCACTCAATCCAAAGGAAACTATTTAACACTTAAAAGCCTTATGTTCACAGGAAACATTACAAATGTTTTAAATTTAAATTTATATACACATTTTGTTGCAGAGAAATATAATAGGACAATCAATAAAAGACTTTCAAGCTTAAAAATAAATTACATAAGGATAAATTCTGGGGGAAAATTGGGTCAGAAATGAAAGTCTGAGAAGGAAACAAAGTACATTTCCTTACAAAGAGGAGTTTCTGTACTTTTTATGGGTGATGGTTGGAATCAAATTGCTACATTTGATTCTGTTGGGTATACTGACATTTTAGGATAGAACTGCAACAGTCCTAAAATGTCAATGTTTTCCATGTGCAAAAAATTACATCCACTGTGACTCACGCATCGTATGATTAAAAAATTTAGATATAAAATTGTAAATGTGTAAAGAGGTACATGGTTTTCAAAGCTATTTTGAGGAGATATGAGTAGAAATGAAGAAAAAGGAGAGCACTGACTTAGGCCAAAGAAAATTCATCACTAAGCCTGAGGAGGGGCTCCACCTCTGCTAAAGGATATGGCCATGAGAAAGGAAAATGCCTGAAAATATCAGGGTTCTCTGAGGAAGGCGGGAATGGGAAAGAGGAACAAAGTCTTCTTACATAAGTAGAGTTTCTGTCCACCTATCCTTGACCTACAATGCCCTGAGGCAGCTGCCGAGGCCTCGAGTTCCTTGCCATCTACCACCAGACTCTGCAGCGCCCACGTATCTCCAGCTGACATGAGCAGGTAGGTGGGGATCCCATGACAGCGGGGCTGGGATAAGGTTCTTGCCAATTTATCTCCCGGGTTTCTAAGAGGGACTGAATCTCAAGTATTATGAGTCTTTCAGTTTTACCCCCCAGAATCTCATTTCCAGGTGCAAAACTGCTCAGACAGGCTGGGTGGGCTGAGTTTATGTGTTGCCCAAAACTATACCTAGAATCATTGCTTTTTGGGTCATCAGTTTTGCCACAAAGACTATATGAGTGCTGTCCAATTTGGTTGCTACTGGCCACGTGTGGCTATTTAAATTTAATTAAAAATAAAGAAGATTCATAATCCACGTCCTCTTTCACACTAGCCACCTTGCAAACACTCAACAGCCCAATGCAGCAAGTAGCCACCAGCACAAATACAGAACATTTTCACTGCTGCAGAAAGTTCTACTGGAAGGTTCCACCATGGCAATCGCCATCCTCATGCAGGGGGACTCTCCTCTCAGGGACCCTGCTGTTCCTCTTTACAGCCTTCCTTATCCTTGGCACCACACTATCCCAGCCTCATAGTGTTTAAGACATGACACCTGATGTCTGAATTCCAATTGTTTTCGGGATTGAAGCTCCTTCTCAGGCGGATATCAGGCCCCAGACAAATCAGGGAATGTAGCTAAACACCAGTTTAATATATACAAGCTTTCAGCATCAGGTAAGGAGGTTTTGTTTTTCCAGTACAGGGAAGGAGGGCAGATTTTAGGAGGAAATATCCCAACACCACCTGCCTGCACATCCTAGTTAAGATCCATCCAGCAAGACATCCGAGGACAGATTTAGGAGGTAATGTAACTAACACATGAAACTAATACAATATTGTTAATCAACTATACTCCAATATAAAATAAAAATTTTTCTCTGCAGGGGGCGGGGATGAACTGGGAGATTGGGATTGACATATATATATATATATATATATATATATATATATATATATATACTATAGATACTATGTATAAAATACATAACTAATGAGAACCTACTATATAGCTCAGAGAACTGTACTCAATGCTCTGCGGTGACCTAAATGGGAAGGAAATCCAAAAAAGAGGGGATATATGTATGCATATAGCTGATTCACTTTACTGTACAGTAGAAACTAATACAACATTGTAAAGCATCTATACTGCAATAAAAATTAATTTAGAAAAGAAAACAAATTTTTTTTAATTTTAAAAATAAATAATAGGTAATGTAGTTATAAAGAGTTTAATAGGAAAAAAAGCACAGTCTTGCCACACAAATGGAAGATTAGAAGTGAACTGAAAATAAATATCCCATAACCATAAAAGAATTTCAGGTGGTAAAGTGAGCCCAAAATGAACGCATCCCCAGATGCATCTCATAGAATGCTTACATATATCTTCTTATAAAGCAGATTTGTACGGTTTACACATGTATTTACAGCAAAAGCAGAACTGAGCATAGAAAATATTATTTCACACTGTGTTTCCCAAAGCAGATACCTCACCAGCTATTCACATGTACAAACTTTGGACAATAGAATGTATCTTATTAAGATAAAACCTATTCCACTTAGAAGAGATTTGATTTTTTTATTAACATCTTGTCTATGATAGAAAAAATGATTTAAATACGTATGTATCATATGTATATATACGGAAATATCAAAATCTTTGCCCAAAGCGCTTACCTACGCATTCTACTCTTTCTCTTAGATGCCTGAGCGCACCAGCCTCTTCTCTACACAACACTGCTGAACACTGCAATTATGCCTCCTCCTCTAACCCACAGCAGTAGTATGGACAGGAATGCTCTCTGCAGCCCTGGGGAAATAAGTCAATCAAGTCCTTCTAGGCATACACATCGTGGTATCTATTTTGGCTCTTCACCGACCTTTGTTGTTAGTTCCTTTTTCTTAGCTCTGTTTCAAACATGTGAACCTTTGGTGAGACATCATTCCATTTGTGTGGTTAAGTTGTACACAGTAGCACAAGCAGGGATTGTGGCCCAATCAGGGATCCAAAAGATGGCGGTTTTCAAGACAGGACTAATGGCAGAATAGTTTTAATGGTTACACACCAAAAAAAAAAAAAAAAAATCATCAAATACAATAAAGAGATGATTGTAAATATTGAAATCGAAAGCTCTTAGGTCTGGCTCCTAATTCATTTCCATGTTTTATTGCATCATCAGTTTGGGGTAAAAATGGAGATGTTAGAACAGAGGGATGTAGATGAGAAAAGCTGGGGCATATACGAAAAAGAAGAAGAGGAAGAAGAAATACAGAATTTAGAGACCATGCCAAAAAGCAGAGACATAAACCAACCTCTACACTGACACTCAAGCTGCTTCTGACATCTATACACAAAATCCTTACAAGGAGATACAACAGCAACAATAAGAAATGAAACAAAGCATTAAGCCATGATTTCTAAGGACAGTTCAAGCTATTAAAAAACATACAATGCCAGTGGCCCCCAAAGTTCTTTTCAGAAAGATGCTTTGAACTGTTTCTTTGTTCTTTCTCTCCAACATACCCTCCAATGTTTCCATACAGTCCTCTTACATAAATATAAATATTTTCGACTCACACTAACAGAAAAGTACATGGGCCTTCCACCTGGGACAACCTCAAGACCCTATTCTTTCCTGCCGAATCCCCACATATGCTCCTTTGCCTAAGCTACCAAAACTCAGCCAATTTCTCTTTGCTTTGAATCAGTGGCATCCAGAATCCTTGAGCCTTAAGGACTTTCCTCATCTATACAAAACTCATGCTGAGAAATACCAGCATCAGCATGAAATGCAACTTGCCTCACATATAAACATTGAGTCACTAACCTTCTATCTTTGACTAAATACAAATGGCTGAGTTTTTATTCCTTTCCCTAAAAGCAGTCTTTGAGGGTCTTCATGAATAGAAGCAAGTAAGTTAAATATCCCAAATAAAGCTTCCTTACACTGGGAAAAGAAAGCTTAATTTACAGCCGCTAAATTAAGGATAGGGAAATGATCAAACTTCTTAACTTCTAATATCACAAAACCGCTATCTTTCTTCCACGCTTTTAGGAGTCGAAGAAGGGAATTTTTTCCTTGTGGACATTACAACTCCAAAAACCTTAGAAATGATAA
This sequence comes from Monodon monoceros, assembly GCF_005190385.1. Classification (NCBI taxonomy): domain Eukaryota; kingdom Metazoa; phylum Chordata; class Mammalia; order Artiodactyla; family Monodontidae; genus Monodon; species Monodon monoceros. The sequence goes on from NW_021703777.1 coordinate 44,305,826, forward strand.
CCCTTTCAGATAATAGTCTAAAGCTCTTAACACCTGAAGTGCCACGGTTTACCTCACTCTGCTCATTCCTCACGGTAGGACAATGACTTTGCCGTGGTGGCTGTACATCAAATCATTGACTCATTCCAGAGGACTGGAAAAATGTTTGGCCCCGTAGGCATTGAGCCCCAACTTTCTAGTCAGTATATTTTCAATCTCCTTTACAGATGGTTTTCTCTTTGTACTAGTCATTTACCAAAGAAAAATAAACGAAAAAAGAACTAAGTACCCAAGAAAGTTTTCCAAACAAGCATTTCAAGAAAACAATAAAACGTTCCATTTCAAAATGCATTCACATCTAACCTACCACTCATTTACTTCAGATCCCTCCAAATTACGAAAAAGGACATCAACATGGCCCTAATTCATCAACTATGCCCATGTGTTTGCTGAGTATTCTTCTCAAACAACTAAAGGTGTGTTATAGAGTAAAATGGGTCCAACCAACTTTCTTTCCTAACTTCAGATAAAGGCAAGTGAACACGGATGTTAGTCTAGGGCTGACCATAACTGGGGGAGTCCAAAGATACGAGACCTGGTTCCAATGATACTTTCTCTAGCCTTGTTGACTAGGCCGATCAAGCAGATAATAGCTCTCACTTAAGACTTAGTAAACAAGCCACACAGCCTCTAAAGGTCTATTTATCCTTATAGAGAACATCTGTTTCTGTCCTTTGGCCAGCATGTTTCATTGTTAAAACTGCCTTCCTCTACGTGGTAATGTTGGTAGATCATAAGGTTTCTTCTTCCCCAGTGAGAATATGATTATACCTGGGGGCATAATCCTTGACTCAAGCCGGGCCAAGCAGAGATTTTCCTAGAATTTTGACTGGCAATGTCACTCCAAAAAGGGGCTCTCTGTGAATATGAGCTATTTGAACTATGTAAACCAATGCTGCCACCACAAAGAGACTGCCTGAGATGGTGCTAACAAAGAGCAATGCAGAGGAAAGAGAGGTGTCATGTGAGCACAGGAACACAGATGCACCTGAAACTAAACTCTTGGGTTAAGGGAGCAATAAATTACAGGCTTTGCTTATGCCAGTTTGAATTGAGTTTCCATCACTTACACTGAGTCCTAAATAACGTAATTTTCACATACCTCCTCCTCCTTTGCTTCTGTCTTTGAAAAAGAACCTTGTCTAGGTGGCCCTGCCACTTAAGGTCTGACCCCAGTCCATCCATCTATCCTGTCTTGAGTGTCTCCATGCATTGTCTCTTCATTCTCATAACTCCTATCCCCTCCCTCCTCTGATTCCATACCCTCTACTCTATAAGCTTTCTCCCTCAACTTGTGACATAAAATGAGTTTCCCCCCTTTATCAGACTCCAATTACAGAAAGGCACATTTTTAAAAATAGTTTTAATCACAGGGTTTGAATTGAGCACTCTGCCTTTCGCTGAACATTACCTCATGAATCTGTCCACATGGCTAAATGCTCTTCATCTATTATTTTAATGGCTATGTAATATCCCATGTCAACTTAATCTATGATGATCTACTTAACCATGCCTCTAATACAGACATTTAGATAACTTCTTAGTTTATAAGATAAATAAAGCTGGAAAGAACATTTCTTTACGTATAATTTTTCTTTCTTCTAAATTAATTCCTTAGGGAAAATTCCCAGAAATCTCATCAAAACTGGATTTGATCATATCACCTTACACCTATTAGAAACTTTTATCTAATAGGTGTAAGGTGATATCCCATTATTGGTTTAGTTTTTAACCTGGTTATTAACAATGATTCTTCCTAATATATTTGTTTGCTACTTGTATTTTCTCTTATGTGAACTCCCTAGTCTTATTCTTAGCCAGTTTAATTCCTAAAGTTTGACGATATTCTTAAATATTTGTATGAATTCTTTATAAGTACTAAGGAATTCTTTAAAGCACCAATTCTTTGAAAATCTGTACTCTATTTGGGGTTTTTTTAGTTTTACATTATTAGATATTTTTTGAATTTCATCCAATTTGTCAATATTGTCTTCCATCAGCCTTTAAAAATCAATCATTCAAGACTATCATCAAAAACTCTACAAGTAATAAATGGTGGAGAGGGTGTGGAGAAAAGAGAACCCTCCTACACTGTTGGTGGGAATGTGAATTGGTGCAGTCATTATGGAAAATAGTTCCTCAAAAAAAAAAAAAAACTAAAACTAGAGCTACCATATGATCCAGCAATCCTACTCCTAGGCATATATCTGGAAAAGACAAAAACTCTTAATTCAAAAAGATCCAGGTTCCCCAATGTTCAAAGCAGTACTCTTTACAATAGCCAAGACGTGGAAGCAACCCAAGCATCCATCGAAAGATGAGTGGCTAAAGATGTGTATAGATATAGATATGGATATATACATCTATATAGCTATATATATATATAAAGTGGAATATAACTCAGACATAATAAAGAATGAAATATTGCTATTTGCAGCAACATGGATGGACCTAGAGATTATCATATGAAGTGAAGTAAGTCAGAGAAAGACAAATATGTATAATATATTTATATGTAGAATCTAAAACAAGATACAAATAAACTTATTTACAAAACAGAAACAGACTCACAGACATATAAAACAAACTTATGGTTACCAAAGTGAAAAGGGAGGGGGAAAAAGGGATAAATTAGGAGTATGGGATTAACAAATACACACTACTATATATAAAATAGATAATCAACAAGGATTTACTATGTAACATGGGAAACAATATTAAATTTCTTGTAATAACCTATAATGGAAAATAATCTGAAATATATATATCAATATAAATATATACATATATAACTGAATCACTTTGCTGTATACCTGAAACTAACACAATATTGTAATCAACTATGCTTCAGTTAAAAAGATCAATCATTCAAAAATCAAATGTTGGTTTCATCCTTACATCAGAATTCTCTACTAATACCAGCCAATAGAAGTGAAACTGTATGACTTCCCTGAAGGGCAATTTGGTAATATGCATTATATATGTACACAAATATGCTTTTAAAAAATGTACATCATGTGGCTCAAAAATTGTATTTCTAAGGAATTTACCCTCAGGAAATAACTGAAAAGTGTACAAGAATGTTCATCACAGTGTTGCTTACAATACTAATATACTGGAATATGAATATCAATCAGTAGGGATGGCTACAATAATTTACACTGTATACACGATGGATTTATGATATAGATTAATGAAAATTGACATAAAAAGATATTCATTACACAGTATTAAATTTTTTAAAGTGACCATGAAATATGCATATTATGACACCTGTTTCTGTTAAGCACACACACACATACAACACACACACACTTATAAAAAAAAAAAGAGTTCTGCAATAAATTCACCTAATATTTAGCTATCATTATTTTTGTTCACGGAATTACTGAAATTAATACTTTTCCCTTCTTTTTATATTATATGTTTTTTCTTTTAGAACAAACATATTACTTTTAATATAATAAATAAAACAATATGACCATTCTCAGTTAGAAAAACCAAAAAAGGAAGGTATCGTTCTCAAAAGTTGGTATAATATTCTGGGTTTTGTGGTTTGGTTTATAAAAAAACATTAATATTTATCCTCTTTAATTGTTTTCTTCTTAACTCAATAATTTATTTATAGTACAAAAAATAGAATTCTTAGTTTTCAAGATACAATCTTGCTTACTAAGTATCCTTGACCTAAATAAGTTTGCATAAAAACACCTCGGAGGAATACACACGCCTTGACGCTCGCAGAATTTCTTTTATTATGCTTTATATTTATCTCCTGCCTGTTATCATTGCGGTTTTTCCTCCAGATCATCAGTGAAACAGAGTAAGAAATGTAAAAAGATGTTTTTTCAACAGCTTCAACAGCTTAATTCATTCTACTAAAGAAATATGAGTTTCTCTCCTTTGCAAAAGCACTTGAGTTATCTTATTCCCATAAAATCTCCCTCTCTTCTCCTCCTAAGTCAAACTCTTTGGAATCTTTTCTAGCAGTTCATATTTCTCCAAAGGTCCTACTATTCCTTAAAGTATCTTATCACCGTTGATCTTTCTTTTAAAAAACGTATTTTAAATGTAGGAATGATAACTCTGATAAAATTCTAAAATCAAACAAAAGACAGTAAGTTCTGTTGTCCAGCACAGGAGAAAAATTATACTCTTCAAAATCCGGGGTAGGATAAATAAAATAAGGTTTCCATTCAAAAAAATTTAATACAATAAAATGTACTTTATTTATCTTAATGCTACCCAGAACATAATTTAATCTTTGCAAGTTGCAAAGTAGAAAAAAGAAATGCCGACTAAAGAGGAAGGAGAAAGATTCCATCACGACCTCAGGGGGAATCATTATGAACGTCAATATTAAAGGAGTGGATTAATGCCTATTAGTAGGGAGTTTCACTTGACATAATCCAAGATGAACCTGTTTTTGCTGAACTAATAACTCACTGTTGGAGTATGTCTGCACACTGATTTTTTTTTTTCCAGCAGTGATGATCGGTTACATGGAGCCACCCTCTCCAAAGCTCTACAGAGCGACTACACGCTAATCCATTTGTAGTGACAGAGTTAGAATTCAAGAGCAAATGATTTCCATTTCAAAGGGTCCCCATGGTCTACAGAATGTAATTCACATGCCTATTCCAGGCCCTATGTGATCTGGAGTTTAAAAATCCCTTCTCAGTGTTTTATCCCATCACTTCTCACACTTTAATCAAACTGGACTGCCTTTGCCACTTATGCTTTTACTCACACTGATCCTCTATCTAAAGAGCCCTTCCCTCATCTCCTCCTATTCTAAACTGACCCATATTTTAAGGGCAAGATCAGAAGTGACTTCCTCCATGAATAACAGTATTCCCAACAGCTAGAACATACTTATTACCTACTAGTGCATACTTACACATGAAACCCCACGTACTTTCAGGTGTTATTTATCTTTACAACAGTTCTGTAATACATGCACAACTACTATCACAGATGTAGAAAACAAACTTATGGTTACCAAGGGGGAAGGGGGGGTGGGATAAACTGGGAGATTGGGATTGACATATACACACTGCTATGTATAAAACAGATAACTAACACGAACCTACTGTATAGCACAGGGAACCCTACTCAATACTCTGTAATGACCTATATGGGAAAAGAATCTAAGGAGGAGTGGATATATGCATATGTATAACTGATTCACTTTGCTGTACACCTGAAACTAACACAACATTGTAAATCAACTTTACTCCAATAAAAATAAATTTTTAAAAAATCGCCATTTTAAAGACGAAGTAAGTAGCCCAAGGTCGGTCGAACAACAGTGAAGAGCTCAGACTCAGACTTAGGAAGTCTGAATCTAGAGTTCACACCCTTAGCTACGCTGCTGCACACTACAAGGACACTCATCCCAAAGCGCTTTCAGCTTAGTTCATTATTTGACTGTAGGGTATGGGTTAGAGTGTTTGTAGCCACAGTAACATGAAATCCTACTTATACTGGCTTAAACAATGAGGGAATTTCTTAACTCATATAACAATGCCCCAGGAAGATCAGTTCCTGTGCTGCTCAATTCATCAGATCAACAACCAAACTCTTCAGGAAACCAAACTCTTTCCATCATTTTCCTCCATCTGTGTGCTGGATAGGTAGTCCAATGGCTGCAAAACTGTTGCAGGAGCTCCAGGGATCACATCTTCACATGCCAATGTTCAAAGACTAAGTTTGAAAATCTCCCATTAATATGGGAGAAAATATTTGCAAATGATATGACCCATCCATAAGGGGCTAATATCCAAAGCATATACACAGCTCACACAACAAAAAAAAACCTGGATTTAAAAATGGGCAAAAGACCTGAATAGACATTTTTCCAAAGAAGATACGCAGATGGCTAACAGGCACATGAAAAGATGCTCAACATCACTAATTGTTAGAGAAATACAAATCAAAACCACAATGAGCTATCACCTCACACCTGTCAGATGGCTATCATCAAAAAGTCAACAAATAAATGTTGGCAAGGATGTGGAGAAAAGGGAACCCTTGTACACTGTTGGTGGGAATGTACAATAAATTGGTGCAGCCACTGTGGAAAACAGTATGAAGGTTCTTCAGAAAAACTAAAACTAGAACTACCATATGATCCAGCAATTCCACTCCTGGGTATACATTTAAAAAAAAAAAAGAAAACACTAATTCAAAAAGATACATGCACCCCAATGTTCATAGCAGCATTATTTTTACAACAGCCAAGATATGGAAGCAACCCAAATGTTCATCAACAGATGAATGGATAAAGATGTGGTAAATGTGTATACAATGGAATATTACTCAGCCATAAAAAGAATGGAATTCTGCCACTTGCAACAACATGGATGGTCCTAGAGAGTATTATGCTTAGTGAAATGTCAGACAGAGAAAGACAAATACTGTACGTTATCACTTATATGTGGAATTTTAAAAATATAACAAACGAATGTATATAACAAAACAGAAACAGTCTCATAGATATAGAAAACAAACTGGTGGATACCATTGGGGAGGAAGGGGTAGGGGCAAGATAGGGATATGAGATGAAGAGATATAAACTACTATGTATAAAACAGATAAGCAACAAGGATATATTGTACAGCACAAGGAAATATAGCCATTATTTTGTAATTACTTTAAATGGAGTATAAGCTATAAAAATATTAAATCACTATGCTGTACACTTGAAACTAATATATGGTAAATCAACTATACTTTAATCAATCAATCAATAAATAAAATTAAAAAACCCAAACCCCCTCCAAAAAAAGAAATTTAAAATAATAATTATAAAATAAACTCTCTCATTAATAAAGAATTCTTCTTTCTCCTGAGGTTTCCTTCTTGTGAAGGGATATCAACATATACCTCCAGGGCTTTCTTTTCCCTGGGAAGGTGGCACAATTTCTCTAACTAGCAAATTGAAGGGTAACTGGGCCTGCTTAACTCAGTTTTGTCTTCCTTCCTCTTCTAGGAAGCAAGCCTTTCAACCGAGAGCATAAGTTTTCCTTTGCTTCTTCAAGCAATAATTCTCACCTGAGCAGCCCTTCTGCATGGGAAAGCTGCCTCTGTAAATGTCTGTGATGCCTCGTTGGCTGGATGGTGTGGGTTCAGAATCAATAAGCCTATCTGGCTAAGAGAATTAAAGCTATATCCTCCACGTTAGCTTCACTGATTAAAAAACTTAAAAGGTGATTTTTACTTCTGTATCTATTCTTTGTTTCAGAACTGGAGGGAAAGAGGTGTTCTTTATAGGGTTCTTCCAAGCACCCAAAACTTCCCTGCATAACTCATTGGCCACAACTAGGTCATATACTCACTCCTAAGCCAATCCTGGCAAGGGAATATAAACTTCCTAACTAGCTTGCAGCTAGGAGTTACACAAGTCATGTGGGGAAGGGGTGGGAACTGGAAGAAGAAATTAGGACTTTGCCAGCAGAGAAAAGGAGAAAGGGGGCTGTTGGGTAGGCACCCCAGAGTCTGTAACTCATATCTTTTGGCACATGGAAGTTGATCAATAAATATCTACGATCCAGGTGGACCACTATCACTGCATATACCAATGGCAAATATGAGAGGGAGAGGGTTCTTCTAAGTCACTAATTTCAGGTTAGAGTTTCTTTTGTTTCTGTTCTCTCAACTCTTAGACCAAGTTCCCTCTGGATTAGAGGGAAACTAAGTACAGTAAGAGCACCAAAGAATACGTATCTCTGTTAATAATTCTCTCCTACTCACGATTACAAAACCATTTCAGGAATGTAAGGTACAAGGAACTATGAAATCTGCTCTCCCATGTAGACACCCTCCTCTCCCCAGCTCATCCCACACCCATGCAATTTGCCTTTGGAAGAAAGGAATGACATAAATTTAATAAATAACCAATCTTGGGAGCTGTCAGGAAAGAACTCACAGGTCATGCCCCAAACTCAAGCATCTCCTGGGTACTAACAAGAAACTGTTTCTTACTGTGAAAGCTTTTCCCTTTCCTTCTTCCTTCCATTTAGTTTATAAACTCAGGGAAACGAAGAAATCATTGCTGAAAAGAATTTAGCTGGAATACCAGAGGATACATACTTATTTTACATAAAACTGCTCAGATTTTTAAAAATTATTTTCTGCAGATTTTATATTTATGTCCCTTTTTGTCACACAAGCAGAATGCCATCCATATGAGATTTTCAAAGCCAAATTTTCTTTAGACATTTGCCACTCAAACTCCAAGAAAACATAAGCTTGCTTAACTCACAATTGTCATTTGATATTTATGTATCATCTTTTCCCTTAGTAAGCAGAGGGCTTTAAAAAGTAACTAAAATGAGATAACACCATAAGGTGTTATAAATGAGTGACAGTTCTTTTCTAGGAGATATATATATATGCATATATAAATGTACAATGTATAAAATAAACATGTATATGTACATTTTTGTAGTTATAAACAGACAAATGAAGACAAAAAAACAAAATGAGGTACTAGATTGTAAGGCAATTGGAGCAAAAATGACACAAACTTAAAAAAAAAAGTGTGGGGAATGTATGGTCTGATCAGAAAATTGAAATATATGATCATGCTACCATCTTTTGAACAAAGTAATATGGCTGCCAAGCTCAGCTGCATCTTCTAAATTCAAAACAAAGCATAAGAAATGTGTTTGTTAACTTAAAACATCTGTTCCTACCACAAGAATATGAACAAGAATGAAAATGCATATGGATTGTTCATCAATAAAAGCACAAAATCTCTTGTACTATTCCTCTCACACAACTATGCTCAGAAGATATGAATTTCCAAAGAGGAAACTACCACATCTGATTATGGTGGACGATTTATAAAAGCCCAGTAAAGAAAAAAAGAATCATCTGAGGCACCTAGAGCCCAATTCTCACTGCCTGGTACCCAAGGGTACAAAATCAGTCCATTTGAAGGAACGCAGGGGAGAAACCCTTCATTGTACACCTCTGGGGTCAGGAGACTTTCTCACCACCACTCCACCCCTGACACAAGGGCTTCCATAAGGCAGAAACACACCGCTCTAATCTTCAATTCACGCAAGTCAGAACCCAAGTTAGAAAGGCTTTGTAAGTCATCTAGACCAAGCCACCACTATCTCATTTATGATACAGACTTTCCAGTCTCCGCTTGAATACCTCTAGTTAAAGGAAGCTCATTACTTCTCAAACTTTATTCCAGCACCTAGCAGAGCGATGCTGTGCTGATTTTCGGTAAAAAAAATGTTTTTACCCCAGAATAATTATATTTTAATAAAGAGTAGTCTCTCCCACTTAAAGGCATATTACTCAGTGTTTAAAAATAAATGAAGAGGCTGAAAAAATGATGAATTCTTGTTAAACTATAATGAAGAACAGTGATATCCTACAATACCCAATAGTACTCTTAAGGGAAATTAAGGAATGGCTGACTTTATTGTTTCCCTTCTGAGTATATCCACAAGATGCCAAGCATTCCCCCCGCTGCTGAGAAGTTCAGGGTGTTTAATAGCAGTCGCTGACCAAGATTTACTAAGTGTTTGGGGGGCTTTGAGCACTTAATAGGGAAAGCCTCCAAATTCTCTTCATTTCTCTTCTCCATAAAATTTCTTGCGCACGAACACAAGTCTGAGACATTTTCATTTCTATGGGCTACATCTTTTGTGTTACAGTTTCAAATAAAAGAATGCTACAGCACATCAATTTTTTAAAAGGACGCTAGCACTGAAGAGCTCTACTTGCCTTCTTTAATCCTCCTTAACCCTAAACAACAAGGCTTACAGATTAGACCAGAAGTTCTCAATTTCTCCCACCACAATATACAGTGGATAACACTCCCACGAATATATCAGACTTTGACAAAACGCCAAAAATATTTTGTAAAATCTTTAATAGAAGTAAATTAAAACCACAATGAAATATTACCTCAAACCTGTTAAGCGGGCTATTACAAAAAGACAAAAGATAACAAGTATTGGAAAGGATGTGGAGAAAGGGAACTCTTGTACACCGTTGGTGAAAATGTAAATTAGCGTAACCATTATGGAAAACAGCATGGAGGTGCCTCAAAAAAATTAAAAATAGAACTACTTTATGACCCAGAAATCCCACTTCTGGGCATTAAGTCCAAAAAAAAATGAAATCAGGATCTTGAAGAGATATCTGCATTCCCATGTCCCTCTCAGCATTATTCCCAATAACCAAGATGTGGAAACAACCCAAATACTCATCAACAGAAAAATGGATAAAGAAAATGTGATGCACATGATGGAATATTACTCAGCCTTAAAAATGAATGAAATCCGGCCGTTTGCAGCCACATAAGTGCACCTGAAGGACATTATGCTAAGTGAAATAAGCCAGATGCAGAAAGACAAATACGGCACGATCTCACTTACATGTGGAATCTAAAATAGTTACCCTCATAGAGCAGAAAGAAGAATGGCTGGCAGGGGGTGTGGGGAAGAGAAAATGGGAAGAGTTTAGTCAAGGGGTACAAGGTTTCACTTGTGCAAGATGAACAAGTTCTGGAGATCTAATGTATAACAATGAAACTATAATTAACAATACTATATTATATACTTGAAAGTTGCTAAGAGGGTAGATCTTAAGTGTTCTCACTATGGAAGGAAGGAAGGGAGGGAGGGAGGGAGGGAGGGAGGGAGGAAGGGAGGAAGGAAGTGAGAAAGGAGCGACTGAGTTGATGGATATGTTTATTAGCTTGACGGTGATTATTTCACAACGTATACACATACCAAATCATCAAGTTGTACGTCTTAAATATATACAATTTTTATTTATCAATTATACCTCAATAAAGCTGGGAAAAGATTTAGTAGAATATGTAGGATTGATTGCAGGTGAGGGCTCAGCTGTAACTCCACCCCTTTTCTTTTATTCAAGAAAACGTATCAAGCAATATGGGAAGAGTAGTGTTGTAATAATTATATACATATATGTATAAAACAATATTATATAAACAAACGAACAGCAAACTCAGGTGCTCTAACAAATTTTTTGTGACCTTCCTCAAACTGCTAACAACACAACAGTGAACCTTTACCCAGGGTGAGAGCCATCCATGAGACTAAAATTCAAGCTTAAGTACTAGAGTAAGTTAAGAATTTTAAAGTTCTAAAGCTGCACAGTCCGATACAGTAGCCTCGACCCACGTGAGGCTATAAATTTTAATTAACATTAAGCAAAATTTAAAATCTAGTTCCTCAGTGTCACTAGCCACACTTCAAGTGCTCAACAGCTACATGTGGCTGGTGGCCACCACACAGGATGATGCAGCTCTGGAACATTTCCATCAGCACAGAGCGTTCCATTGGATGGCCCTGGGCTAAGGAATCTCGGAGAGGATCTAATCTAACTCTCTCATTTTACGAATGTAGAAACTGAGACCTCATTTCATTCGAGTGACTTACTCAGTACTACACGGCTAGTAATTACAGAGCCAAACCCCAAACCAAGACACCCTGGCTTCTACCACACAGTCATTTCCACTCCGACATGTCGTTGCCACCTAGGTGATGTGAGTGTCTCTTCCTTGCCAAGCACAGTTCTGGGTTCTTTCACAAGCATGCTCTCAGGTAATCCTCACACCGACCCTATGAGGTATATTATTATATAGACAATGAAATTGAGACTTGGCTGTTTAAAGTCTCATATCTGAGGCCACACAGCAAGTATGTAGCAGAACCAGATTTAAACTCCAGAGCCTGGATCTTTCCACTGTGTTATACTGTATATAGTAAACACTCCACAATTTTAATTCTTCTTGAAAACTTTTTCTTCCTTTCAAATGTGCTAAAAGTTAGTGCCTCGTGATGCACTTTGTCAGCATTTGTGAGGAAAAGTATTCCAAGTAGGAAAATGCCAACACTCAACACTTTTGATCTGGGGAAGAAGAGAGGCTGTGTCCACCTTTGTTAAGTGTAACTGCTTTACAGCAACAGTAATAGCAGCTAACCTTTATGGTAGGTCACAAGCTAAGCGCTTCCTGCTGGTCTCTTTTAACCTTCACAACAACCCTGTGAAGTAAATCATTCATCTCCATTTTACAGATATAAAAACTGTAGAGGGCTTCCCCTGGTGGCGCAGTGGTTGAGAGTCCGCCTACCGATGCAGGGGACACAGGTTCGTGCCCCGGTCCGGGAGGATCCCACATGCCGCAGAGCGGCTGAGCCCATGAGCCGTGGCCGCTGGGCCTGTGCGTCCGGAGCCTGTGCTCCGCGATGGGAGAGGCCACAGCGGTGAGAGGCCCACGTACCACACACACACACAAAAAACTGAAGAGTTCAACCATCCACCCCCAGGAAGAACCTATAAAGGAGATGTTTGCTTGTGGTGAGGCCAAAGGATAGTGAAATTCTTTTTACTCAATATTGACAGGAAAGGACAGGAGATAGGTGAAAACTTTGAAATAAAAAATCTGTTTTCCTCCTCACACTTGATGCCCCTGTCACAGTTAAACATATAAAGTAGGTAGCTTCCCTCTGAGGGACTCCTGATTTAACCCAGTCACTCTCTCTTCCACTGTGGCTGACTTTGGAGAAAGTCCTGAGAGCCCAGGGGTGCAGCGATATTGTGGAGGAAGAAACACACCCCAAAATAGACTATGCAGTGTTTCTAAAGGTAGGGGACCTTCCTGGGTATTTTCTGACCGGAGGAATGGAAAGAAGAGAAAGGAGGGAAGACAGTGTTAAAGAAAGAACAGAGACAGACAAAGTCAGTACATAACTGAGAGACGGCTACATGGGGCTGAGAACCCAATGACCCCAGAGTGTCTCCACGAGTCCACAGAGGTGTCAGAAGTTGGGAAACACAGCACATTGCTGGGGATTTGTGTGGGTACATATATATAATATAGCATGTACTATACGTTAAGATGGAATAACCCCTAAACCTTCCTTGCTTCGTGTGGTGAATTTAGCACACACTAGTGTGGGAGAGCCTCAGCTAAATGGGAAGGGGTGAGCCAGGGACAGCTGGCTCTTGCGGGAGGTCGGGACAGAGGCTGGCAGAGACAACTGCGTGACAGGTGCAGCAGGGAGGGGGTGGGCACATAGAGCTGATGGTAAAATAAGCTAACTGTGTTCAGAGACAACAAGCAGACTGGCTTGGCTGCGAGAAACGGCATGCTCGGTGGAATGGCTTTGAAGTCAGACCCAGGTTGCAACGCCCTCTTCCTCTAGCACTGACTAGCTGTGTGATTTTTGAACAAGTGACTTAGAGTTTCTTAGCCTCAGGTTCCTGATCTGTAAAGACAACGCCTATTTCCTGGGATTGCTGAGAGTATGAAATACATAGCAGGTGCCGAATAACAGTTCCTTCCTCTTGTCCTTCTTCTTGGCTGGTAAAGAGGAATTTTGTTATTGCAGAAAAGCACACACCAGGCACTGTGTCTGGGTGTCTTCCCCACATTACCTCCTTTACTCTACAAAAACCCTTCAGGAGAGGCTCTATTTATCCCCACTTCACATAGGGGGTGATAGAGATTCAGGAAGGTTATGTAACTTGGTCACAGAGCTGGTTTGTAGCCAATGAGGAAGAATCAGAACAAGGTCTGTCGGCAAAAACCCTAATATGAAAAGATACATGCACCCCAGTGTTCATAGCAGCACTGTTTACAATAGCCAAGACATGGCCGCAACCTAAATGTCCACCGACAGAGGAATGGCTAAAGGAGATGTGGCACATATACACAATGGAATATTACTCAGCTATATAAAAGAATGAAATAATGCCATTTGCAGCAACATAGATGGACCTAGAGGTTATCATGCTAAGCAAAGTAAGTCAAAGAGAGAAAGACAAGTATCATATGGTATCACTTATATGTGGAATCTAAAAAAAATGATGCAAATGAACTTATTTACAAAGCAGAAACAGGCTCAGACACATAAAACAAACTTACGGTTATCAAAGGGGGAGGGATAAACTAGGAGTTTGGGATTAACAGATACACACTACTATCTATAAAATAGATAAACAACAAGGAACTACTGTATTGCATAGGGAACTATATTCAATATCTTGTATTAACCTATAATGGAAAAGTATCTGAAAAAGAATATATATATATATATGTATAACGGAATCACTTTGCTATACACCTAGCTATATAGTTGCGCTATATAACACAACATCGTAAATCAACTATACTTCAATTAAAAAATAATTTTTTTTAAAGGTCTGTCAGACTACAGAGGCCCTGAATGAACCACTCTATCTGGCAGCTTCCCAGGCAACAAGTGATGAGATGGAAAAGGTATCAGTGGAAGGAATCCTCACAGGACAGGTTGAGAGTTAGCAACTAGTAGCCAGAGCTTAGATCTGTGTTCTCATTTGCTTGGTATGTTTCATGGAATTCTGGGTGAAGCTGGTGCTTTGCCATTCTCAACCAGACCCACTTTCCACTTCTGGTTACTCACCTGAGTAATGAAGGAAGCACAAGAACTTCAATCCCTGCCTCACTCTCCCCATCTATAAAATGGAGAGTTTGGACTACATGACCTCCAAAGTCACTCCCAGCTCTACAATGCACGTGGGTAGAATTTACAGGGTTTGGGGCTGGGACACCATGCCACTATCCTCAAAGCCAGCCCCTGGCTGTGATGCCTCTTACCATAGAAATCCTCTCACCCAAGGAGTTGTTTAATCAGAGAATCCTAGAACAGTATATAAATGTTCTTAAGCTTTGTATTTTAATTCAAAATACATAAATGCACATTCATTCAATTTCATTGATGCAGGTGCAGTGCTTTTCTTCAAGACCAGGCCATGTGGCAAGAGAGCAGCGATGAATTATTCATACAATTAGCTATGGCCACAATGCATCATCCCCATTCCAGTTTGAAGTTCCTTAAAATAGAAAGAGAACTTCAAGAGGTTGCAGATAAATCCGAATGCAGAATCTCTCTGGACTTTTGTGCTTTTCCCCCAATCTTTTATAGTTGTTTCTCTCATACTTAATTTGACAGCAAATTTTCAGTGACTCACCTCTACAGAGTCTTTTTTTAAAGTATTCAACATAGTTTCCCTAGAAACAAATGCTATTTCTTTTCATATTCCCATTTCAGCAGTTTAATTAAACTATAAGTCAGGTTTTGTCATTCTTCTGCTCTAGCTCCTCCAGTGGCTCACCCACCTGATTGAAAGGACAAGCTAAAGTCCATAGAAGGACACGCTGCTCTGTCACTGCCAACCTCCCTGACCTCATCTCCTGCCATCCTCCCCCTGGATCACGCGCTGCAGCCACAGTGACCTCCAAGTACTTCTTCAAATGGCCAAGCAAGCTCCCACTTCAGACTTTACACTCCCTGTGGAATTCTCTTTCCCTGGATATCCAAGGGGCAAGCTCTTATAGTGCCCTTCAGGTCTTTCTTCAAATGTCACCTTACTTTCTCAGGACGCCCTTCCCTATCCCCTCATTTCAAGAGGCCACCCTTGTCCCCTATTCAGCCTTTTCTATCTCCCCACACCCATACTGTTTTCCTCCTTAGCACTAATCTGACATTCTAAATATTTTATTCATTAGAATTCGAGCTTCATGAAGGCAAGTATTTTGCCTGTTTGTTCACTGACGCATTCCCAGTGCCTAGAATAGCAGGTCCAGAGTTGTCAGTAAATATTTGTTCAATAATAACCTTTATTATTGTAGTAAATGTATTGTCTTTCTGCCTGAGTTGCATAACCACAATCACAAGTACATCAGGCTAGAGGAGGTTCAGGAACAAACATAGCAGAGTCTTGGTAAGCAAAGAAGGCAACTAGAGGGGTCAGGAGTGTGCTAGTGCCCCCACTCCTTTAACTTGATCAAACCAAACTGACCTCTTGATGCTTTCGTATTCAAATGTGCAATACCATGCTGCCGCGTCAAACATAGAAGGTAGTCTAGCCACTTTCTTCAGATTCAGGAGAACAACAGAAAGAAGACAGGTTGTTTTGTTCTGGTCCACCCCTTAATGGTCAATTACCTTTAGCAAGCCTCTCTCTCTCTCTCATCCTTGGTTCTTCATTAAAAAGGGGGAGAGTATAAAATAATACACGACCTGCCTATTTCACTGATCTGCTGCATGTATCAGGTGGATCGATAGCCATGAAAAGATATTGAAAAGTTACAAAGGACTCTATACAATAAGCAATTTTCTTTGTATTAAAATGGACAACTAACTTGTCTATAATATCTACTACAGCTCCCCAAAACTGATGATGTATTTTATAGCACTTTGATTTTAAAATGATTCCTAAAATGTATTAAAGAATAAACAGAAGCAAGAGTAGGCTTTTAAGGGCATGGAATGGGAAAGAGAGTGGAAATGGCTTTCACCTGATTCTTTAACAGAAAAATATAAGGAAGGAAAAAACACATCAATCTCCAGAGCAGTAACTATATTACATAAAGTTCAGATTCAAGAATATTACTGTGAACATCTACAATTATCTAGACTCTCAGATATTTCAAATATTTCTCATCTATTTCAATACCACAAGGACAATCCAAGATGACATACTGGTATCACACATGTCAATAGCGGGTTGGGATGTAAATGAGCAAACCCTTTCCAACCATCTGAGTTTTGTTTTTATTACAGCCTTTATTAAACTAAAATAAAAAAGTGGTGAAGAATGACTTGTCACACCACTTATTAGAGTTGATGGAGTGTAGACGGTCTTTTCGATTGGCTTTTAACACACTGTTATGCACCATAGTACATTATTAATGAAAAGAAATGCAGGAATCTTGCATCAGCTTTTCCCCCAAGTGATCCCGACATTAAATTCAAAATCAATTCTCCTCTACGTGCCAAAGGATCAGAGATAAAATGTTAATTTGTTTGTTACCAAAACTTAAAAGTATAATTCAAAGCAACAGTCAGGATCCTCCATATTGTATTCAATAATTGTATATCTTTTTGGAGGGGGCGGTGCAAAGGAAGAAGCAAACAAGTTGTTTGGAAGATAAACAAATTGTGCCCTAGCTCATATCTGACAAAAGAATGGGATCTAATTTTCTCTCTGATTGAAAGAACTCACAAGACAGCCATGGAATGCAAATTGGTGTTGGGTGTTTGAACTTCTCTTCCAATACCTGAGTATCCAAATGGAACTAATTCACTCTGGAAAAGGTATTAAGTAATTGAGCATGATTGTGCCAGAATGAGGGATAATCCTCAAACTGAAAAGGAAAATAAATACATTTTACAATGACAGGGTCACCTCACTCACTCAGTAACTTCAATCAAGCATTTTACATGCAAAATAAATAAACCAAATATATGAAGAATGACCTACCGCCAACAAGGAACCCTGATAGACACAAGCACCTGTGGGGAAAAAACAAAACAAGAATTAAAAGGGATGCATAATAGACCAGTGGGCACTGCCCTGGCCAAAGTACACTAAAACTGCATCTACATGCACCATAATCAGTAAACTGTGCTCTTTCCAAAGCTTGAGGATTCTGCCCCTGGGGAAAGAATCCCATACACCAAAACAACATTTCTTGGACGCGCATGAGGGAAAGCATTATTAAAACTCATTATTTGAATTTTAAAATAAATGTATGTATAACGACATGCTATAAATACACTGGTGTATTTTCCTATATGACAAATCAGCAAAGCCTTCCTAATCCAGTCCCAATTTACTTATCCAGGCTTCTCTGCCACTCTCTGCTTACACAAATTCTCCAGTCCAACCCAAGAGGCCAACTTAGGATCCCATGGTAATGCTTTCATATGCCAATGCCTTTACTCATTTTTGTTTCCTGCAGGAAATGCATTTGGTCTAATCAATTTCCTTGAACTTGATCCCATCTCCTTCATGGAGCTTTCCAGCCCACAAAATTATGCTTTTTCTAAACCAATTTTTGAACAGCACAGCAGGTGTTGATTTAACCTATAAACATGTAGGCAGTGTGCTAACAGATACTAGCTCAGAAACAGGCTGCAAAGCAGACTGAAATAGCATACACACACCAAGACAGAGCACACCTTGACAATGTGCCACACTTAATGTCCAAAGAGGGAAGGACACATTTTACTACAGTGCTTGGATGCCAACAGATCATTCGTGAAGTCTCAGTACTATTAACTTCTCAGGAAAGGACTGGTCTACCTTATCTACTAATAATGGAATTAAGAACAATATTCAAAGAAAAGGAGACGGTTATTTACACTTGGGGTTTGAATCAAAGATCTCCATGGGCAAATTTACTGAAATGACTTTTTGTGCCCTTGAAATTCAAATAAGAATAACTTGAGATAAAATGTTGGGGGGAAATTATTCCTGACTTAGTTTTAAGAAATTCTGTTCCAAAGACAGTATTTCAGTCTATGGTATATCATAAGAAAGGAGATATAGATATATATATAGATAGATAGATATGTATATATAAACACATATATGGATATAGATATATATAAAATAATCATATGACATGTGGATATGGATATATATAAAATAATCGTGGGCTTCCCTGGTGGCGCAATGGTTGAGAGTCCGCCTGCCAATGCAGGGGACACAGGTTCGTGCCCCGGTCCGGGAAGATCCCACATGCCGCGGAGCAGCTGGGCCCGTGAGCCATGGCCGCTGAGCCTGCGCGTCTGGAGCCTGTGCTCCGCAACGGGAGAGGCCACAACAATGAGAGGCCCGCGTACCGCAAAAAAATAAATAATAAAAAAAATAATCGTATATAAGTACATAAATATATATCAACACAATGCAATTCCTAAATTATGTAAATGGACTTATTTAATTACTTCTCACATTTAAAAGTTAAACATAAAGCTCACTTAGGTACAATTTAACAAAATTTAACCTTTAGAATAAACAAACAAAATTTAACCTTTAGATGAAACCATCAAGTAATTTTATTACCCTCCTCCATAGCACTACCCCCCAAAGGCCAGTAAACTTTCAAAGCTCCAAAAGGAATCAGGTATCTTAAGATGTATCCAAGTACTCATATCAAAACCCATTTCTGGAAATTTAGACAGATGTTATCAAATCACAGTAACATGAAAAAATAAAGCAGCATTGAGTGTGGCATCACAAACACACTTGGTTAAGCCAAACATCTGTTAGAAACGCAAGTCAAAACTATGTGTAACTGCCGATAAATTCTATCATTGGAAAAGGGAAATAACTCGATTTGGGTTGCTCTAGGATGTACAATTCTAAAAGAAATAAGCCTTGGCCTCTGAGGGCTTTCCTAAAACACAACATCTCTACCCGAAAGGCAGCTGCAGAAATGAGTCTCCTTTAACACAGCTTCCAAAACCTCATTGCTTCCCCGTAGAAAAAAAGAAAGCTTTCTACTGTGATGCCCAGTCCCATCAAAAACATTCATCACCACCCAATGCCAGATGCAATCCTCCAAAGCAAGCATGTTTCTCCCACACTGGCACAAGCTTCACACCCACCAGCAGACTAAGTCGGGAGGTTTGTTGGCATTGGGTGCTAGGTGCAGCTTCTCGTTCTGCCTTTTCACTAATGGATCAACTCATATACTTTGGAAAACAAAGTTACTCTCTCCACTAGTCACTTCTTTTCTTAAGGAGCACTGGAATGATTGCAACTCTACCTGAAGTTTTGATTTGGGCTTTATTTGAACTTGAAACTCCAGCTGAAGGGGAATTCTAACTGATGATGAAGGTCTAGAAGGAGAAACAGGCCTTCTTCAAGGGAAAACAGGAAAATAAAAGACTTTGCCAGTTTCAGGGCATGGAATACAGCTGAGAAGGCAGGTAATTTAAGTTCTGACACCTGTGAGAAAGTGCATAAAGTTGTGCTGGGTGAAGGGATCACATAGTGCCAAGAAGGAGGCTGAGATCTTGAGACCTTCCTCCTGTGGTTGGCGCCTTTCTTGCAGGTCACATAGGCAAAATGTCACTCCATATTCATTTAAATAAATGTCATTTCATATCCATTTTTAGGCCCTTTGGCACATTAGAATGTACTCTATTATGAGACACGTGTATAAAATCTGAAGTTTTCAGAGGAAATGTGAGATATAATTTGCACCAGTACTCACATCCTGAAACTATTCACTATGGAAACCCTACCTGATAACATGAGGAAATTAGAGAGGTTAAATCTAAGTCACAAAATGTCAGACCCATTTGTTCAAAGAAATAGTGGCACATGACCATAACATATGAAGAAGTTTGGACAGCATGGTATCACAAAAATATGACTCATTAGGAACAAGCAGCCACAAGTTGGTAGTTAAATGTTCAGGCTTTATTTTGTGCTATAATTCAGCATATGGCTTGTACACTGTGGAATAGTTAAAATAGAATCCTTTTCTGGACCGACAGGACAGCTCCTGTCCTGATTACTGTCAACCAGGAGTCAGATCAATTAATAGAGTAGTTAAAACACAAATGGGCCAACAGTTTTTGAACTAGTGTAAGATTTGGCACACGACTCCAACTATGCCATGTTGGTAGTCCCCTCTCCTCTCCTGAGGCAAGTGGTGGACAGTATTTTATGACTACTCATATCTGAGTAAAACTGAGTAATATTACCACTCAAGTCCACAACAGCGAATACAGATGACCATGCTCTCACTAAAGGATTTATTTGCAGAGGGTAACACCCAGAATCCAATCCCCAGAGGAGAACAGAAATGCAATATGATGGAAATAAGAGCCTATGACAATACAACACCCTTTATTTCCACTAGCTGGTAGTTGCAAAAGCCAAAAGATGCTGAGTTGCAATTATTCAATATTGGGAAACCCACCAAGGACCAACGTTTACATGTCCCTACTGCTACCTTACCTATATTAATGATTTCCAGGTATGCAAACTCCCTGAGGGAAGGCATTATTTTTTTTTATCGTCTGTATGTCCCTACCAGACATAACCTAATAACCTGATATATAAGCTATCAATAAAGATTTGTGGAATGAAAGAATGAAGAGATAGGCTATTTTTTCCCATCCAATGTCTTTCCTTCCTTAACATTGAGTTTTAAGCACTGAATCCTACACAGAAGGAACTCTTCTACCAAGAGTGGAACCAAATATGCTGATCCACCCATAAATAAAACACTCTGTCTATCAAATGATCCTTTTCAGTATATTCTGCTAATGGCATTTAAAGGAAAAAGACTGGAAGATTGTAAGCTTGGCTAAAGTCACATGGGGAGTGATGGACATAGACTGGAACTCAGTTCTCTTAACCAATTCAAGACTCTTTATCCACAGCCAACATGTTCTATCTAGTGTAACTTCACAGGATTTCCACGGGCCGACACAACTCAAGATGTACTTCTCCAGAAACACATCTGATTCAGAAAGCACCCACATTTGCTAGAAGTTTCTCTGTGACTTGTTGATTTTATTAAGTTCTCAAATCACAGTAGTTTGTCAGCTTGGCGATATAAGAAAATGTAAAATAACACTGCCAATAACCTGCTTGTAAACCTTCATTTTTCTTTTAATAATTAAAATAAAATTCAGAGCTAGAAAGATGCAACTGACCAAAAATAAGGCAGCAAATACTGAACTTTTTTTTTTTTTTTGCTATGCTGGATGATTAGCAGAAGTATTTTAGAGCTATCACCTAGCCAACTTCTGCATTTGGTGAATAACAGACCACAGCCCAAAGAAGTTAGGTGGTTCATTCAAGGTCACACAGCAACAGTCTAAGCTTAATTTGAAACGTGATTTGGCAATACTCATTCACCTGACCAAAATTTTTTAGCACCTATTGTG
The DNA here is from genome assembly GCF_005190385.1 of Monodon monoceros. Classification (NCBI taxonomy): domain Eukaryota; kingdom Metazoa; phylum Chordata; class Mammalia; order Artiodactyla; family Monodontidae; genus Monodon; species Monodon monoceros. The sequence continues at coordinate 44,327,608 of NW_021703777.1, forward strand.
TACCAGGAGCTGAGTTGGAAGGATAATAACCAGGAGCCATCCTAAGCCCTCTGCGAGCACACAGTTAGGTGAGGAAGATTGTATCTTTATCAACTAAAATTATAGAATTATTAACTGGTGCACCAGAAATATATATGACATGCTCTCTGAGCATTGAGAAGAAAACAACAAATTCTGCCATGGCCCGGACAGCAACAGTATCACAGAGTAGGTTGCATCAAGAGACCCACACGTGTGAATGCTTCTTTTCCATTTTTAAAAATCACTTCCAAGGCTAATAATAAAAACTTGAGGAAATCTCTAATATCCTTAAGCTCTCCATTCTTGACCTCAATGCTCGTATTTTTAAGAGAAAAAGAAAACCTGACGGAACCAAATCAAAGGACTCATCAGATGACAGCTGAGTTTTTGGCCGTGGGACTGTTATCATTTAATTAATTTAATGAGATAAAGTATGTAAAGTGTTTAGCATAGTGCGAGGCAAGTAGTACAGTGCTCAGTAAATGTCCATATCCATTCACTCATTATTAGGTAAGCATCATTATGACTTGGATGGAAACTCTCAGATACCTAAGAATCCAAGTTGTGGGATGATTCTAGAATGTTCTGAAGGTGGGATTGAAAGAGTAAGAAGCAAAGTTTCCAAAGAATCTTTGGAGGAATAGCGCCCCTCGCGCCCTACACTCCTCCCCCATCAGAAGACTTTGGACGTTTTTAAACTTTGCCCTTTTTGTCAACCACTCTTCCAAAGAGCGAACCCTGCAGGCCCTTAGTAATAATGGCTTTTGTAATTTCAAGAGATTTGATTCTGAAAAGCAAATCTCTTACATCATTCCAACGGCCCCCTGGTGAGCTATCGGGGACGGACAGCACGTTTTCCGCGTTGCTGGAACATGATCCTAAATAGGAAACTGCCACCACCAAGTGCAAACGTAATTTTTCTGTCTCAAATTCACATTTGGGTGGCCTAGGTTGACTCTCCCATGTGCTTTACTACAATTAAGCTCTATACGTTTTATTGTCTTTTAAGTTTGCATACACACGCACACATACAAAAGACATGGTTCTACAGGTTATGCCCTGGTTGAAAAAGGCTGCACAGGCCCCAGACATGCACTTCCCGGGGATGATACACACTCGATATAATTCCCGGGAGGGTGCGGGCTGGCGGTCGCTCCACCCACGGGAAAGTCCCCAAAGCCACCGTCACTTTCTCCCGGGAAGCTAGCTAGGAAAAGGCCGTTGCTCAGGTGGCTGCAGGTGGATCCGAGCAGGGCTGTGTCCTCCTCGGCGGCTGCCGCTGCCCCCAGTCCCACGCCCGGGTCCGCACCCGAGCGGAGAAGGCGCCCCGTCCAGCGCCCGCGACGGCCGCGGCTGCGGCTCTGATTTGCCGCGGCGCAGGTGAACTCTTCTTCCCGCAGCTGGATGAATAATGAACGGAGCCGGGAGGGGAAGCCGAGAGCCCTGCGCGGTAGATTAAGCCGCCTTCCTCAGCCCGCCGCCTCCCTTCCCCCTCCCTAAGCACCCGCTAGGCGACTTTCCTCGCGACTCTAGGCAGGTGGGAGCTCACGCCGCCTCGCGTCCCCGGGCCCGCCATCCTAGGACCCCCAAACTCTTGATTTCCTTAGCGATTAATTTATTTGCCTGAGCTCACGTTGCTCTTGCTATCATGGCGACAACTCCCACAATCTCCTCCTTTCTCACCCCCAGCTCCAGGGTTTTACACGTAGGTTGGAGCCTCGGAGGAAAACTGGGAGGCAGGGGGCGAAGTCAGAGAACGGAGCTAAACTCTTATTAACCACTTCTTTTCTGGGGAAGAGGCAGGCTCGTGCCTCTCTGTACTGGGGAGGTTTCTTGCAGTGCGATTGAACTGTCTACTTCCAGAACACGCTCTAACCACCTTATAAAATCTTAATTGGACTTTACGGGTAGACTCATTGCGGTTAGGAGGGAGGGCGAGAAGGGGGTTTTAAGGTGCCGGATTTTATTTTTCATAGGAGCATAAGTATTTTTACACAGGTAATTGCAATTGTTCACTCCTCACCTACGCTCCATGTAGATGCTTTCCATTCGGGGGCACCGGGGAAGTGGGAAGAAAGAGAATCCAATTTCAGAGATGGCACCTCGGTCGGCCACCCACCCACCCACCCAAATGCACTCAGGGCAGAGAGGGAGGAGGGAGTGGGGCTTGTGATCTGCATACAAAACAATCAGGAGTTGGAATCTTCTCACAAAAAGCCCCCTCTAGTTCCACGGCCACCCACCCACCCCCAAAAAACTTCCATCTGACCCACAATGCCATACACCCGCTGAGCTTTTTAAAAAGCACGATCACACACACACACACACACACACACACACACACACACACACACACACACGGCACCGCTCTCTCACCTTCAGAATGATGAGGCAATACTGCAAATTCCGCCAATGCCAGGGCCACCCCGAGCCACACTTTGAAGACACTCATTGCCGCCTCTGCACCCAAGCTGGGCAAGCCCAGCCTTCAGCATCCAAGAACCAGTTCTCAGCCAAAACGCAGCCTTCGGCGTCCCAGGCTGGGCGCCCCGAGAGCGGGGTGCGACGGGCGGCGGGCAGCGGGCGGTCACCTCCGGGGAAATGAGGCGATGGACGGGCGAGAGCGACACTCTCGTGGCGGGGGGGAGGGGGAGGGATTCAATTCACTCACTGCCTGGCGGAGAGTGCGCCTAGCTCTCCAGCAGAGCAGGGCGCCAACGTCGGCTGAGCTCGGGAGAATAAAAGAGGAGGCAGGGCGCAGTGGCCCGCGGCTAAGGCTCGCCGGAAAGTTGCCCGTCACCAGCCGACTGGATCTCCCCGCATTTCCCGCAGGCCGGACCCGCCCGCTCCCGGGTCCCCAACCGTGGAGATCCCGGCGCAGGTTCTTCAGCAGCAGCTTTCTAAAGTTCGCTTGACACTCGCAGCGTCGGCCGAGGGGGTCGCCAGGAGCCCCAAAAGACCCACCCACTCCTCCTTCTGGCCTGGGCCACCCGGCTCGGCGGACCTCAGCCACCCGGGGCGGCTCGCGGGAAACTTCGTGCTGCGCTGCGGACGGCTCGTGGGACTCGCCGGCGCTGCAGCCGCACGCCGCCGCCGCGGGCTGCGCTCCCTGCCGCAGACTCCGCGAAAGCTTCTGAGGAAAGCCGGGGGCGGCAGCGCCGGGAACCCCGCCGCTACTTTCCCGCCCCCGCCGCTGGCCCGGGCGAGGAGCGCTGCGGGGCGCGGCTCTCTCGGCGCCAGCGGCCACCTCCGCCCCGTGCACCCCGAGCCGGTCTGCTGGGTCGAGGTATGATTACGGGAGCGGAGGAGGAGCCATGGTTTTAAATGCAGCGAGGAAAATGCTAGAGAGCCTGGAAAGGACTTCCGAACTAGAGCCACTCGACCTGAGAGCCCGGAAACGCACAAAATAAGGCCCCCCTCTGGAACCCCGCGTTTAAAGGACACACGCTCCGCCTTCCTCCGCCTCCCCCCGCCCCCACCCTTCCTCTCTCCTTTGCTCCGGGTGAAAATGGACCCAGAGACTCGGAGCTTTTGCAAAAGATTCCAGAGAGTCACGTGGAAAGGGGAGAAGCGAGGAGGGGGGAGTGAGGGGAGGCCGAGAGAGCAACCTGATCCCCTTATTCTTTCTGCTGGAGTTCAGATTGCCTTTGTCTGGGGCGGCATCAAAAGTGGTCACACCAGGGAGGGCTGGAGGGGAAGATGGCGTGGTCCTGGCTCCTGCACAGCCTAGGGACCCGCGAACCGGATCCACAGCCCTCACTTGGGAGGGGGTATGCCCACATTCAAGGACCCCAGCGCTACTCCCCACACACACACCCCGCCACTCCGGCTGCACTAAGAGAGTGAGGCAGATCTGATCCATCGTCCTTGCTCTGAGACCATCAGGTCGTCGCATCGTGGGTTTACCAGCAGCCTGGGAGGATATCGGTGTGTGTGTCCTAGGCGAGGCCTCCCACCGCGAATGCACCTTTCCCTCTCCCTGAGAGAGGCTGTCAGTGGAACACTACGCAGCCTCTGCGCGGTGGCTCCAGCTGCGCCCCCAAATGCCAAAGACTGGGAAGTAAATGTCAGGGCAGGGCACACTGGGGCATGCCCTTGAAGAGTGGAGGTCTTGATTCCTGGTTAGGACTGAGTGCCGGCAGCTATATTTTTATAGGACCAAATAAAAATAGCTGGTCTAGGGGGTTAATTATTTTATGAGAATAGTTGCATCAGAAAGATGCTGCCTGGATTATGAGTGGCCCAGAGAAGAGACGTACTGGGTCTGTCGGTTGACCTCAGATGGGCTAGCCTGTCAAAGGGGAGTTTGTCCAAGCATTGAACTCCGAGCTGTGAAACAGCAGGGGCCCAATTTATTTCCAGTCCCATCACCATAATCCAGCGGACGTTCTGCTCCGCACTAGCACGAGTAGGAACGATTCACTTTTCAGAATAACTCGATAAATTGTAACCGGCAGATCCTGTAACTATTACAATTAGCCCAAGCAAAAGGAAACGTCTGACAACCTAGCGCTGATCTTTAAGTATTCACGAGACCCAGGGGTTGTGCAAGCCTCTCCTGGGCTGTGGCGGTCTCAGGGACAGAGATTGTCACCTTTGTAGCTGAAGCACATAGTAGGTGCTCATTAAACGTTTGTTGAAAGAATGGACTGAGCAAAAGAGTAAGTCCCTGAGAGGAGGCCAGGTATAAAAAGAAGAGGTGAGATAAAAAGGAAACAGGATTTCCAAAGACGCTTTGCTTTTTGCTTCAGATAAGGAGGTATTCTAAAATACACCACTTCTGCCCCTGCCTCAATTTAAATAGTGAAATACTTGGAACAACCTATAATACAGAATGTGTTGAGTGAATTATGATTCCTCCATAAACTTCAATATTATACAGAGATTTAAAATATCCTAAATGTATATTTATTGACATGGAAAGATGTTTTTAAAATATTATTGGGTGAAAAAACGTAGCTCATAAGAAAATAATATAATGTTCCAGTGGTTTTGCTTGTACACATGTACATTTATGCATTTATACACACATATTCATACACACGTATCTCAAAGAATATACACCAAAATACTATCTCTGAGAATTCAAGTGAGTTTTAATTTCTCTTTTCAGCTAACCTGTGTTTTCTCATTCTTTTATATGGAACACATGTTTAAGTGCACGATGCAAAATTATATTGGAGAAATTTTCAAATAACAGAATTAGCTAATTCAAACTGGCTTAAACTACATGTATGGCATTTACTGTCTGTCATAACTAGAAACTAAGACTGTCCTTAGAAGACCTTCAGATTGGGTCCAATTTAGTACTTTAATGATGTCATAAAGGACCTGAATTATTTCTTTTTCTCTGCTCTGCCTTTGTGATAGACATTACTAGTGTTCACCATCATTTCCTGGATACATGGAATATCACATTTTCCCAGCCCACTCACAGTTAGGCGGGGCCATGAACTAGGTCTAGATCTGCACTGTCCAATACAGCAGCCACCATCCACATGTGGTTATTGATCTCTTGAAAGGTGGCTACTCCAAATTGAGATGTGCTGAAAGTATAAAGTATGTATCAGATGTCAAAGTCTTAGTACACACAAAAAAGAATGTAAAATATCTCATTAATTTTTTATATTAACTATATGTTAAAATGATAATAGCTTGAATATATTCTTTTAAATAAAATATATTATTAAAACTAACTTTTCCTGTTTCTTTTTACTTTTTAAAATGTAGCTTCTAGAAAGTCAGGTTTACGTATGTCCTCTAATCTATAAGATGAGGTATGAGAATGAGATCTAATCTACAAGGATGGTTGAGAGAAAAAAAAAAAAAACATGTAATATCAAGCACTGGCAAGGATGTAGAAGAACTGGTACTCTCACACGTATTTCTGGTGTTAAATGCAAAGTTATGCAGACACTTTGGAAAACAGTTTGGAAGTTTCTTATAAAGTTAAACATGAAGTTACCATATGACCTAGCCATCCTACTCCTCTAAGTATTTACCCAAGGGAAATGAAAACCTGTGTTCACACAAAACCCTGTACGTGAATATTTTTATTGGCTTTATTAGCCACCAAAAATTGGAAACAATCCAAATGTCCCTCAACTGAGAAGTGGATAAACAAACTGAGGTACATCCATACAACAGAATACTATTCAACAACAAAAAGGGACAAACTACTGATACAGACCACAGCATAGAGGAATCTCAACTGCATTATGCTAAGTGAAAGAATCCAGACTCAAAAAGCTCATATACTCTGATTGCATTTACGTGACATCCTGGAGAAGCAAAACCATACTGTCAGAAAACAGAGCAATGGTTGCCAGGAGCTGAGGGTAGAAGGAGAGTTTGACTACAAAGGGCATAGAGTAATTCTGGGGAGAGATGAAAATGTTCTAAAACTTGCTTGCAATGGTAAGTACACGACTGTATGTGTTTGTCCAAACTTACAGAACTATACACTTTGAAAGGGTAAATTTGCTGTATGTATATTATATGCTAATTTAAAACAAAACAGACAGCAAGCAATCTTAGCAAACAAACATTACTTTCAAATTTGGTAATAACAATAAACTTAGTCAAAATAATTATACATGTGGCTCATATTATGTTTCTATTGGACAGCACTGTTTTAGACAGTGGGCTCTGTCATTTTCAGGCCAAAGCAATCATAGCAATGCTCCCTTCCCTGCCTCAGTGAAGTCTGAAACCTATGATGGCAGCATCATTAGATGGTGGAGCCTCTGTAAGCCCAAGTCTCTGAATGACTCTTTGGAACAAAGGCCCTGCCAACACTCACTGGACACCTAGTGTGAGAAATAAACTTTAATTTGTTAAGCAATGAAGATTTGGGGGTTGTTTGTTACTGCAGCATAACCTAGCCTGTCCTGATGAATGCTGTCTTCCATTGTATCAACTTCACCTCCCACTTCGATCCTGCTTTTAGGTACAAAATAACTACCCACAATTCTCCAAGCTACATGCTTTTTAGTTTAATCTACAGATATTTGATCCAGAACTATCTAAAGAAGCAAGGAATATACTTTCTTTCCCCAGCAGACATTTCCTTGTGTTTCATTGGTTCACATTCACTCCCATGCTCATCCCTGAATCAACATGTTTAACAGAGTATAGGATTTCACGAACTAGCTGAGACCTGAGTCATAAGACATGCCCCACCTCTACAGTCAGGAGTTGGGGAGTTAACATCTCCCCAAATTAGGATGACTGATTTGTTGCCCAAACCAAGATGCTTTAGAGAGTGCTAAAGAATATATTCATAATTATTCTAGAATAACAGACACAAACCAGGGCTCCCAAAGTACATGGCTTCATGCTAAGAAGATTTGGCTACCTGAATGAAAAGTTGTTAGTAAGAGTAAGTGGAATGGATACTGGGGAGATAACCACAATGACTATTCTAAAAAATATTTTTAATCACATACCTACTGTCTTAGTCCATTCAGGTTGCTGTAATAAAATGCCATAGACTGGGGAGCTTATAAACAACAGAAATTTATTGTTCACAGCTCTGGAGGCTAGGAAATCCAAGATGAAGGTGCAGGCAGATTTGGTATCTGGTGAGGGCTTCCTGGTTCATGGACGGTTGTCTTCTGGCTGTAACCTCACATGGCAGAAAGAGAAGGAAGCTCTCTGGAGCCTCTTTATAAGGGCACTAATCCCATTTGTGATGGTTCCACTCTCATGACCTAATCTCGTCCCAAAGACCCCACCTCCAAATATCATTACATTGGGGAGTAGGTTTCAACACATGAATTGGGGCAGAGGTAGGGGATGGAACACAAACATTCAGGCAATAGCACATACAAAGAAAATAAAGGGTCCACGAGGTAGTAATGACCAAATGTATTCTCTATGAGGGAAAACTCAGCAGAGTGCCAAGTTTGCTCCTGAAGCCAGCTTATTTTCAAAGTATTCTTTCCGAGGTTAACACTACTAGGAATCAACGTTAGTAAATTCGAGCCTCCTGATGTGTCTGGAACTCCTCCATCCCCACCCCCCACCACCAAGGCTTTTTAATGACCTCAAAGCCTAAATGACAAAGAACAACATATTCCACATTTTCAGAAGTAAAGTCATGACTTTGAGATTATTTTCACTGCAATCCAAAGATACTGGCCTCCACAAACGCAGGAAAGAGAGACTGTGTTATCTCACTGAGCCCAGGGAATAATACCTAGGATGCAGTCTAAGTTCTAAGACCAACTGGTTGACTGACTTCAGATAAGTCATTAATAGAACTTCTAAATCCTCATCTGTAAATGGGAGATAATAATACCTGGGATCTACTTATCAAACTGGTTGTATGGAGGCTCAAATTAAGAAAATGGATATGAAAATCTTTTGAAACTTTAAGAGCATTATACAAGTGTAAAGTATTATTATTAAGAGCTGTCAGCTAGGTCTAGCGTTTTTATGTGGGAGTCAGTTTAAAGGCTATGAATAATCATCTTGTAACTGGATATGTAAATGTTCCTAGAGGTCCACTGCAGTAACCTATTCAGATAAATCAAAACTGATGGTGATGTTGATCATAATAATGATGATACTTCTCTAATAGTGAATGAGAAGCAGGAAGCAAAGTTAATGATCTCATAACTTGATCCATGGAAAACTAAGTAGCTTTTAGTGTCTTTCTTTTTTAAAGTTTTCCAGTGATGATATAATCGGAGCTGCAACTTTTACTATCACTGTGGTTCTGATATGTTTGCTCATACTAATCCATTAGCATTTAATTTTGTTGCTTTTATCTCTTATCCTATAAGCACATAATAACAGCTGAACTGCAACGAGTCTGGCTTCAGTGCCCCTGGAATGATTCAATCTTAAAATGATTGCGGATTTCAAAAAGACTGGGAGAAACTGGCCATGGGTTCTCAGGGGAGTGCCCTGGCAGACAGGAAGTCCTGAACCTGCTGTCATTTTTAGGAGGTTATAGAGTTGAGAAATATTTCCCCTGTGGGCACAAGACAAAAAGAAGGTGGAAAAAAGCAAGACAGTGAAGAGCCATGACCCTGTGTCCCTTCATATCTTGTTTAGAACCAAAAAGTGTGCAGAATTTGAAAGTGCCTCCAAGATGGGAGAAATGTTGGTATCTCGAGTTGGCTCTTTCTTATGAAACTTAGCATCCTTCTTTAGCATCCACCGTTATGCTTCTTCCCACCAAAACATATAGGCATGAATCTGAACCAATGATGAATCAAACACGGCATTGGTATAGAAATTTTAACTTACAATGAAGCAAAGCCAAGGCTTTTAATATAATGCAAAGATACGCAACTGTCAATTTACATATGATGTTGTAGTCAGAGAGACTTGTTACAAGGATGAAAGCCCACTCAAATAAGTAAAGGGAAAGAACTGCTGTAAAAATGCAGTTAATTTCATAGATATGCAAGGACAAAACAAAGTTTATGCATATATGTACCTATATGATCTAGCATAGAAAAGATACCATAGAAAATGTGTTCCCCCCTCATAGAAAAAATACCAAAAGAAGTTTTCTACACTGATTTTCTAAAATTTATTTGAAAGGAAAGAGGGTAATTGTTTCATTCACTATATGTATAAATATACTTAATCCACTAACTATATTTATAAATCCTCTTACAGTCTGAATATATTAAAAGACTGAAAGCTTTGAATTGAACTGGAAAGTTGCTTATATGATGCCACTTTACATACACCACCAAGAGTAACCTCAGTTTTTTTCATTTTCAATATAAATGTGGGGATTCCATCGGTGGTGACCTATATCAGTTAAAAATAAAATAACACTCTGATGAATAGTCACGTTAATTAGTGGTATTCATGGCATAAAGCACTACACCCAGAGTAATGCCCTTCTAACTTGAGCAGTTACAGAGGACCCCAGCTAGCCCGCCTGCCCAGTGCCCATGTAATCGGAAGGAATCCTACCTATGCTCATTTATCGATAGAATTCTTTAGTTCTGGGTCTCTGAGAAAAGACCCACAGCTTGAAACAGAAATGTAAAGATGAACAAGCAAAATAACTGATCCCAGAGTAAAAAGCACCATGCAAGAAGCACAAAAAATTTCTTGAAAAGATGAAATTTATATCCTGAGTTATTTATTTATTTATTTTAAAATATTTATTTATTTTTGGCTGTGTTGGGTCTTAGTTGCAGCATGTGGGATCTTTGTTGCAGCGAGCAGGCTTCTTGCTAGTTGTGGCTCGCCGGCTCCAGAGCGTGCAGGCTCAGTAGTTGTGGCACGCGGGCTTAGTTGCCCTGTGGCATGTGGGATCTTAGTTCCCTAACCAGGGCTGAAACCTGTGTCCGCTGCAATGGAAGGCGGGTTCTTAACCACTGGACCACCAGGGAAGTCCCTCAGAGTTATTTAAAAAGACAGGATTTTTATAAAACAAGCTCTGGTGTCTATAAAAAAAAAAGAGCAATTAAGAACAAAAAAGAGTTTTTAGAAAATAAACATATAATTTCCAAAATAAGAAAAACTTAATAGAAGTTCTGAATAATAAAAGATACAAAGCTGAAGACTTTAATCAGTAGCCTAGAAGATGAAACTGAGGACATTTTCAAAATTTAGAGCAATAAAATATGATATAGTTCCAGGAGACCAAGTATCTGTCTAATAAGAGTTCTCAATGGAGGAGACAGAGAAAACATAAGGAAAGAAGCAAAGAAAAAATAGTTACTCATACTGGGAAAATCAGAGCCTGAGCACAGAACCTCTCTCTCCCAACTGATGAGTGACATAAATGGTTAATGTGGACAGGGCCTTGGGACTGGAGAGAGAAATGAAGCAAGTGTGGCTTGCTTAGCATTTAGTGTTCTACAGAGACAGTTTGTTTGGCTTGGTTAGGGCAGCTTCTGTAGAGCATCATTTACAAAGCTGGAAGGATCAAAGACCAGGCATCCGAGGAGAAGGCCTATCACTCTAGTGGAAACTGAAATCGTTTATTGATTTTAAGTCCAGTGGTTTGAACCTACATCAAGGAAACCCTCTAGTTCTACCATTGCAAGCCATTCGTAGGAGGAATTGGAGCACTGGGCTGAACTGCCCCCTTTTTCGTGGCTGAAGAAAGGCCACCAGCACCACCTATACACACACACTTAAGCTGAAGAATGCTGACAATATGGTAAGTTCCCACTCACTGCTGCCTCACCAGAAAAGTTTCTTTCTTAACTCTCATCTCCTGCCCTCCATCACAAGAGGCTGACTTACACATTTACTGTTATGGGAAACCAAAGAAGGATCTCAGATTATTTAAGGGGCTCAGTAGCTTAAAGGAGGAAGAACACGGCCAAAAAACCCAACCAAACAAACAACAAAAAACTAAGACAGATAATATCCCCCATGAGGCAGACTAATATATAGAAAAAATACAATTTAAGAAAAATATATTACCTAAGTCAGTGGCATGCAAAAAGATTGGTAAATGAAGAATCAGAAAACCAAAAGTTTTTATTTGAAGGAAGATTTTTTTAAATCATAGTACTTGAATTATAAAATTCATTCGAGGAACACCAAAATAAAGTGGATACTTCTGGAAACAAAGTTAAAAGTATGAAAGGTCAAATAGAGGAACTATATCACAACAAAGCCCCAAAATATAAAGGTTGGAAGTCTTGAGTAAAAAGACATGCAAGACAGATCCAAAACAATGCACATTCCAAGAGGTAAAAAGAGAACATACACAAGAGAAGTCTGAAAAGAGAACAGAAGATTCTGCCTTTCAGATTAAATGTGCCAAGCAAAATTAATTTTCAAATGATATGCATTTTGACAAAAACTGATAAAACTATGAATCGCAAAGATAAAAAGAAAATCTCATAATTCCAGACATTAATACACATACACACACAGATTAATTTAGGGAAGAACATCACAATGGATTTCTCACCTGCAACTCTGGAATATAGGGAAAAATATTTCTAGGCTTTCCAGAGAAAAGAAGATCAAGAATTCTTTACCAGCCTAGACATCATCCCCATGGAAGGGCAAGAGAATAAATTTTATATGATCTCAAAACATACTACCTTTATATACTTCTTACACAACAGAGAAGCAAAGAGAAAGTTAATTCAGGGCAAATAATCTCAAGTTAGTAAAAGATTGAGTGTACAAGAAAAAATGGTGAGCAAAAAAGAAAAATCCTAGTTTTTAAAAACTGTAAAAAAAAGTATTAAAATTTAATGATGATAAGGCAATTTTTGAAGTATAAAATATATGTTGAATAAGGATTATAAAAAGTGAAAAGACATAATTCAAGGAAAAGTAAACAATAGTTTAGAACTAAAATGCCAATAATACCTAGAAATTAGGGTTAAAGAAAGAGATGTCTTGAAATAAAAGTTTATTAGAAGATGGGAAAAGAAAGTAGGGAAATACAATGATGAAGACTGATCTATTTTAATTTTGGAATGTTAAAATAGAGATCCAGAGCAGAATTTTGAAATTATTGTTGGGAGCAAGAGACAGGAGGGATAAGACGGTAGATGTAGGGAGAGGAGAACAGAATCAGGTCTTCTTCTTGCCCAAAAAAACAGAGGATGTATTTGCTTTTCAAACACAGAGAACAGTTAGGCCATAAATAAAACCTTAATAAATTCAAGAAAAAAAACTAAATATATTCTCTAACAACCATGACAAAAGCTGGCATTAACAAGAAAAGAATAACTTTTATTTTAAATATGTACACTTAAAGATTTAGAAGCACTCCTTTAAGAAACTATTGATTTAAAGAGGATATCAAAACCAAAGTTATACGGGACTTCCCTCGTGGCGCAGTGGTTAAGAATCTGCCTGACCTGCCAATGCAGGGGACATGGGTTCGAGCCCTGGTCTGGGAAGATCCCACATGCTGCAGAGCAAGTGAGCTCGTGCACCACAACTACTGAAGCCCATTCACCTAGAGCCCGTGCTCCACAACAAGAGAAGCCACCACAACAAGAAACCCACGCACCGCAACAAAGAGTAGCCCCCACTCACTGCAACTAGAAAAAGGCCATAAGCAGCAACGAAGACCCAATGCAGCCAAAAATAAGTAAATAAATTTAAAAAAAACCCAAAGTTATAAACTATAGACAAATTAATTACAAAGAAAATTACTTATCACAGCTTATGTGATCCAGTTTAATATGGTATCCAACGCAAGAAATAAAGAAGAGTTACAGCTTAAAATAATTTATTAAAGCTACGAAAGATTGAAAACAATAAAAGCTAATATTTTAACTCTTAGAATCAAGAAAAAATGATGAATTAAGTCCAGAGAAATTCAAGAAATGTATTAATAAACACAAAAATATAAATTAATTAAATACAAAACAAAGACTAAGTACATATCAATAAAACCAAAAGCATATAGTTTTTTGGAAAAATTAATAAAATGTCCAAGTCTTGCAACTTAGAGAAAAAGAGAGAAGTTCATTGATCAGGTGAGCCCTGGTATCCTTGAAGAGCTCTGTGGTGATTATCCTTTGCAAGCCAGTATGAGAAAAGCTGTCATCTAACCGGACTCTATGAATTCAATGAGGAAGATGGGATGCTAGGATGGCAGGGAGCAAGTGACACAGCTATGGTTCCTGTAATGAAAGCAGAGCCAGAGTAGTCATAAGGATATTTAGACCTGCTTAGAACCTTCGTGTTGGCTAATTGATCACAGTGCCCTTAGGACTGAAATAGATAGACAGTGAACTGAAGTCTCTCTTGATTTATGTAGGTGAAAGAGCTCTAGATTTAATGTCTAAAAAGTCTGACTTAAACCACTACAACAGAGAATTGTGGATCCTCAACCAATCCCCAGGTTCAAAGTCCCCTGAATGAAGGAAAGGCTGGTGTTCTCTTGGGGAAGGACTTTGCTAACCTTCCAAAAATGTATACGGTAAATCTTGCTTCTAGACTTCCAAATAAACTTGGTGTCATTTAGCAGGGAGACTGTACCTAGGGGAAGGAAAATAATCAGAATTTGAGGATTTCTGGGCATTGTAATCTAGCACCCTTAGGATCCATTTCCATAAATATTTCTCTGGTGTATATTGCAATTATTTGGGGGCTTATGGTAGCTCCTCATGAGTCACTATATCTCACCCTGTGGGATGTGAAGAGTTCTGAGTCTGGCTATAGGTCTAGCAGCGATGAGTGGTAGTAGGGGTAGTCGTAAAGGAGATTAGCATTCAGCTGCAAACTAACCAACTCATAGGAGGCCATTTCAGATTCTTAGGCAAAGGAAAATTAACTACTTCAGTCAGGGGAAATGTTGCTCCATTACATCCCAACATCTCCAAAAGTCTCAACCCATTGCAGGTGCAAAATCTTATCTATATACCATCAGCTCGACAGCCCCAAATCTCATCATCTAAGTCGAATATGGGTAGGATTCTGGATATAATCCATCCTAGGGCAAAATTCCCCTCCATCTGTGAACCTGTGAAACTAGAAGACTACTTATATGCTGCTATGGTTTGAATGTTTGTGTCCTCCAAAATTCATATGTTAATCCTAACCCCCAAGATGAACGTATTAGGATATGGGGCTTTGGGGAGGTAGTTAGGTCATGAGGGTAGAGCCCTCGTGAGTGAGATTAATAACCTTATAAAAGAGGTCCAAGAAAGCTCCCTTCTTCCCTTCTACCATGTGGGAACACAGCCAGAAATTGCTGTGTATTAACCAGCAAGCAGGCTCTCACCTGACATGAAATCTGCTCGCATCTTGATCTTGAAATTCCCAGCCTCCAGGACTGTGAGTGATAAATTTCTGTTGTTTATAAGCCACCCAATCTATGGAATTTTACTATAGCAACCCTAATGGACTAAGATATATGCCCACACAATATGATGTGGGAAACACATAGGATAGCGTTATAGACATGCTCATTGTAAAAGGGAGAAAATGGAAGGAGAAAAAGAGTCACTGGTCCCAAGCAATTTCAAAGTGCAACTGGTCAAACTTCATTAGGTTTAAAAGCTTGGGAATAATCCTCTGTAGCTCATGGCTCTGACCTCTGGACCCAAGGCCTTACCCTTAAAGGTATCCTTCTTTTTTCTTGAAGGGTAGGACATATTTGCGGATGCATAGTTTTATCATGTTTCTTGCCTGTAGAGTTCTCAGGGACCAACAGCCTTCTTTCATTTCATCCTGTCTCTTGTCTGTCTAAGCTGTCAGTTTTTCTGCAGGTACAACCTTCTCAAAGCCTTGGCAGTCTCGTATGTATGTCATGAGAATGTAGGCCATTAAACAAAAGGCTCCTCCACAGATATTTCCGAGATAATTACATCTCTTTGTCTGACTTCTGCTGAGATGGCCAAGGAGATCCATGAGTCATATGCTTAATCTCTTCAAATTCACTCTTCATGAATGAATGTACTGATCATTTGATTCTTCCAAAGCACCAGCAAAAGCTGTCCAGACACACCCTTGGCTTTCTCTTTAGAGCATACTTTTCTGGCGGTGAATCTCCAAATTTTAGCTTTTTTTTTTTTTGCAATCTGGTTAGGCTAAGAATTTTCTAAATCATCAGGTCTTGGTTTCTTTCTGCTTAACAATTCTTCCTTTAATTTATCTCTCTGTTCTCTCATTTTAGTATAATCAACAAGAAGAAACCAGGCTCCACCTTCAACGCTTTGCTTGGAAATCTTTTTAGTTAATATCCAAGTTCATTACTTACACGTATTGTTTTCCACACAACTGTGGGACACAATTCAGCCAAACTTCTGCCACTATAAAACAAAGATCCTCTTTCCACCAGTTCCCAAAAGCGTGTTCCTCATTCCCTTCTAAGCCTTCACCAACAGAACCTTTAATATTTAATGTTTTTACCAATAGTTGGTTTATGAAAATGTGGGTATTCTTTAAGACAGTATAGGCTTTCTCTACCGTGCTCATCACTTCCGTCTGAACCCTCAACGGCAGTCTTTAACATCCATATTTCTACCAATAGTTTGTTCAAAGTAATCTATGCTTTTTCTATCATGCTTATCTAAATTCCTCCAGGCTCTATCCATTAAACTCCAAGGCAACTTCCACATTTCCAGGTATCTGTTACAGCAGTACTCCATTCCTGGGACCAAAATCTGTATTGGTTTCCTGCTGCTGTAACAAATTACCACTTCCTGGTGGCTTACAGTAACACATACTTTTTCTCCTATAGTTCTGGAGGTCAGAAGTCTGAAATCCACTTCACTGGGCCAAAATCAGGTCTGCAGGGCCGCACTCACTCTGGATGCTCAAAGGGTGACTCTGTTTCCATTTCTCTTTTGGCATCTAGAGCTGTACTCCTTGCATTCCTTGGCTCATGGCTCCTCAGCCATCTTCAAAGCCAGCTGTGTAGCATCTTGCCTCAGCCATCGCATTGCCTTCTGTCTCTGTAATCAAATCTCCCTCTGCCTTCTCTCCTTTAAGGAAATTTGGGATTACATTTAAAGCCCACCTGGATAATCCAAAATAATCACCCTGTCTCTAAATCCTTAACTTAATCGCATCTGCAGAGGCCCTGCTGCCATATAAGGTAACACTCACAGGTTCCCAGGATTAGGCTGTAGATATCTTTGGGGGCCATTATTCAGCTTAGCACATCTGGTACTTCCTTTTTTTATTTGATGCTATACATTGTGAATATTACCTTGTTGCTAGATATTCCTGTGTTTGAATACAATTTAGTTACCTGGAAACAATTTGATTCTTTCAACGCTTGCTTTTAAACTTTGTGAGGTGAGATCAAAACAATCATTAGCCAATGTCTAATTTAGTTCCAATAACTTTCTGAATTCTCTGCCCAATGCCCTGTGAATTGCAAGGTCTTTCACTCCGGCTAGTGAGAAGATGATGTATTTCTGGCCTTGTGTGAGCACCAGGGATTGTTCCCTCTGCTTCTGAGGGATAGAATTCTATCCCCAGCCTCAGGTACTTTCCTCATATACATGAGATTATCAGTACCCAGCAGAGGAAGGACTGAAACAACAGATCAGAAGATCTCCAGAACTCTCCTGCCAGTTCTCTCCCCCTTTGTACTCTTCCCTAGGAACTCTAGCTACTTGTCCTCCTAAGATTCTCAACATTTTCTCCTCAACTCAGGAAGACTGTTAGGCTCTCCTGGGTCCCCTCCTCCTTGTGCTGTGGCCTGGAAACATTCTCTAGGCGGTAAAAATGGACAATCACGGAGCTCACCTCCTTTGCTTCTCATCTCAATTATCACTATCCTGCACTGCCTGATGTCCAATGTCTGAAAACTGTTGTTTCATATATTTTATTCAGTTTTCTAGTTATTTCAGGCATGAGGGTAATTCAGGTCCTTGTTAGTCCATCTATACCAAAAGCAGAAGCTCTTAAAATTTATGTGAAAATACAAAGGAGCTAGAAGAGAAAAAACTTTTTTGGAAAAGAACGTATTTTAAGGAATCACACTACCACTTGGTTTCAATTTTAAAAAGAATGAACTATTGATATATCCAACAATGAAATAAATCTCAATATAATAAAGCTACAGTAATCAAGATAATACAGTATTTGTGGTGGTTAGTTTTATATGTCAACTTGACTGGGCTAAGGGATGCCCAGAAAGCTGGTAAAATATTATTTCTGGGTGTTTCTGTGAGAGTGTTTCCGTGAGAGTGTTTCCAGAAGAGATTGGCATATGAATTGGTAGACTGAGTCAATCCTAACTAACGTAGGTTGGCATCATCTAATCCCTTGAGGTCCTGAAGAGAACAAAAAGGCAGAGGGAGAGCAAATTTGCTCTTTGCTTGATCTAGGACTTTCATCCTGTCTAGCCCTCAGACATTGGCTCTGGTTCTCAGGTCTTTGGACTTGGACTTGGACTTATACCAATGGCTCCCCTGGTTCTCAGGCCTTTGGACAAAGACTGAATTACAGCACCAAATTTCCTGGTTCTCCAGCTTACAGATGGCAGATGGTAGGCTCCCATAACTTCGTGAGCCAATTCCTATAATAAATCTGTATCTATATATCTCTCTTTTCATATATATATATGTATATATATATATATGGAAATTATATAGAGAGAGACAGAGAGACAGAGACCGAGACAGAGAGACAAGAGAGAGAGACAGAGAGAGATCTTGTTGATTATTTTTCTCTGGAGAACTCTAATACAGTATTTATATCAGGATAGATGTATAAATCACTGGGACAGTATAAAGAGTTCAGAAATAAACCTTTTACATATATGGTCAATTGCGGGGGTTTTTTACAAAGAAAGAGAAGGAATAGTACATCCATAGGCAAAAATAATGAACCTAGATCCTATCTCACACTTTATGCAGAAATTAACTTGAAATGAATTATAGACATAAACTTAAAAGTTACTATTATAAAATTTCTAGGAGAAGCCATAGGGAGAAATTTTTGTGTCATTGGGTTAGATAAGGATTTTTTAGATAGATCACAAAAGACACAAACCATTTTTTAATTGATAAATTTGACACCATCAAATTTAAACTGCTGCTTTAGGAAAGACTGTTTAAGAAAATAAAAAGGCATACTGGGAGAAAATGCTTGCAAACACATACCTGATTAATAACTGATATCCATAATATATAAAGAAATCTTACAACTCAATAGTAAAAAATAGACATTCCAGTAAAAAAGTGGGCAAAAGATTTGAATAACCACTTCACTGAAAATAATATAAGGATGTCAAATAAGTACATTAAAATATGCTCAACATTATTTTTCATTAGGGAAATACAAAACAAACCACAATGAAATACCACTACACACTTACTAGAACAACTGAAATTAAAGCCCGAAAATACCAAATGTTTAAGAGAATGTAGGCTCACTGGAGCCCTCACACGTATTGCTTGTGCGAATGTAAAATGTTTCTGCCCCTTTGGAAATGTGTCAGTTTCTTTTAAAATTAAATATACTCTTAATGAATAATCCACCAATCCCACTCCCTAGCTTCCCAAGAGAATAAAAACATGTCTACACAAAACCTGTACACAAATGTAGTACACTCATAAATGGAATACTACTCAACAATAAAAAAGAATAAATTATTGATACATCCAACAATGTGAGTAAATCTCAAAATCACTGTGTTAAAAGAAAGAGTCCAGACATAAAATGCTACATACTGTATGATTCCATTTAAATGATACTATGGAAAAGCAAATCTATAGGGACAGACATCAGACTGGGAACTAGGACTGGGATAAAGGGACTGATTGCAAAGGAGCATGAAGGAATTTGTTTGGGTGATGTAACTATCTTATATCTTAATCATCTATCAAAACTCACTGAGATACACTTTAAAAGTGTGAATTTTACTAAATGTAAATTATACCTCAATAAAACTGCTTAAAGGATATCTAGTCACAGAAAGCCACATGTACACTATGGTCCCATTTCTGTGAAGAAAAATTTAAAAATTTTTAAATGTCGATGTGTTTACATATATAGAAAGACCTAAGAAAATATTCACTATATTTTCTTAGTACCTGAGGCTGGAGATGGAAGTAAGATTGGGGGCTATCAAAGACTGGGTTCTCTGGAAGCAGAATCTGATACAGATTTGGCAAGTAGCGTATTTATTAAGGGTCTCTACTTGTATAAGAGAGGGGGAAGGGGCTTCCCTGGTGGCGCAGTGGTTGGGAGTCCGCCTGCCGATGCAGGGGACGCGGGTTCGTGCCCCGGTCCGGGAGGATCCCGCGTGCCGCGGAGCGGCTGGGCCCGTGGGCCGTGGCCGCTGGGCCTGCGCGTCCGGAGCGTGTGCTCCGTAGCGGGAGAGGCCACAGCGGTGAGAGGCCCGTGTACTGCAAAAAAAAAAAAAAAGAGAGAGAGGGGGAAGAAGCAGGACTATGCAAAGTTGAACTGCAGTGCAGTGTCAACCTAGTTTCACCCAACCCCATGGAAAGCTCTGGAGCATATACAGTTGTTCAGAGGTGTCCCATGCTGGGCTGAAATGGCCGGGATTTTTGGTTCCCCAGCAGGTCAGAGAATGATGGTAAATGAGATCACTCCTGATTCCACTTTTTTATTTTTAGACCCATGATTTCTTTTGATTGGGGTCACGGAGGATGGTGCCCCATCCTCATAGAGTATCACCTCCAAGCTGATGCTTAAATTGCGCCTTCAGCATCCCACGCCAACACTACTGGGCTGGAGTTTGTGCATGGTGCTATCTCTGATGCAATCAATAAATCTCATGGACTGGGACCTACTTCCAAACCTTCTTTTCTGACAAGTGGGTCCCCTGGTCTGATGTAATGTTATCCTATTGGGACCCTATCCTGATGAATCAAATGCTTCATGAGCCCTCATCTAGTCGTGCTGGTTGAAGCTTATGAGCAGGAAAGGCAAGCCCATGCCCAGATCACTTGGCTTTTCCTGTTAGAACAAACCTCTGGCAGTTCCAGAATAGAAAGAGCTCAATGTAGTCAACCTGCCACCAAATGGCTGGCTGGTCTCCTTGAAGAATAGTGCCATTCGGGGGGCTCAGTGTTGGTCCCTCTGGCTGGCAGTTTGGACACTGAGTGGCAGCAGTAGCCAACTCATTCTTGGTAAATGGAAGCGAAGCCACTGGAACCATGCATAGCTTTCATCTCTCCCACCATGACTACTCCATTCATGTGTCCATGTGCAAGCACCGGAGTGGCTAATGACCAAGACTAGCTAATATCAAATGGCCAGGTAATTTTGACTATGTGGTTTTTCCAATGCCTCTTCCATGAGGGATGTTCTCTGATGTGTGTTTACATGTGACACAAAGATCTTCACATTTTTGTGACACTCCCATGCATCTATCCACATCCTTTTGTTGCCACTGCCCATGACTTTATATATGTTTTAACCTTGAGCTACTTCTCCTCTCACACAAACTGAATAATCAGGCACTGCCTGAAATTCTGTCCTCACTGTCTTTCAACGCCTCTCCTGAGTGAAGTTGCAGTGTAGCTGAAGCCCGTTTTCAGTTTGTACCCATATACTGAGCTGCCCCGTCTGTAAATCTCTGCTGTTTGGTTATAAGCGATCTCCCCATTGTCCACAGGGATGAGCTGAGGGATGCAACTGTAGTAGATGGCCAGAGGATCTGGGCTTCCTGCTCATGCAGCTTGCTTATGTCCTTAGCCCTGCTCATGCTTCATCCCATTTTTACTTTCCTCTTAAAATGGATTGCTGCTGCACCTCCCTGGTTTAAGTTTAGTGGACCTGATAGAACCCAGTTCCAAGTGCATAGTCACTTGTTATCTCTGGGTCAGATGCTCCATCTCTACCAGAACCCAGTAGCACAGCAGGAGTTGTTTTTCAAAAAGCATGTAATTATCTGCCATGAGGGCATAATCTAGCTACAGAAGCCTGATTCTACCGCAGTAGTTTGCCCACACAGCATCATTCATTCATACATCTAATATAATAGAAGCTTCTGGGTCATTTGAGCCAAGCAGCAGGCACATTGCAGCAGGGGCCTGCTGCAGAACCCTTTCTTGCTCTGCACCCCACTCAGTGATGGCAGCCTTTTGTGTTGCTCAGTATATGGGTTGGAGCGGTATTCCCAGATGCAGAATATGCTACCTTCTAAATCCAAAAAGGCCTACCAGGCATTGTACTTCCTTCTTCATGATAGAAGTGGCAAGATGGATCATTTGTCTCTCATTTTGAAAGGAAATCCTGGCACACTCATGACTACTGAACTGCTGAAAAATGTTCCAGTG
This sequence comes from Monodon monoceros, assembly GCF_005190385.1. Taxonomy (NCBI): domain Eukaryota; kingdom Metazoa; phylum Chordata; class Mammalia; order Artiodactyla; family Monodontidae; genus Monodon; species Monodon monoceros. The sequence goes on from NW_021703777.1 coordinate 44,349,306, forward strand.
TGATAGACCTTTGAATCTTTGTAGGGTTCATCTTCCACCAGTAGGTTCATAGGTGTCTTGCCAAGGCTTCCAGTATGCTAGCCACTTTTGGTCCCCTGACACTATTGGAATAACGTTTGATGTAGTGGATCAGTGTGTTATTTTGGGGGATATCCACACGGTCCGGACCTCCTCAGACTATATTATGATAGACTATCTTATGACAGAAGGTAGTAGGTTTTAAATAGCCCCGGGAAAAACTATAAATATATGTTGTTGCCTGTTCCATGTTGAGCGTTTTTTTCTGATTAAAATAGAAAAGAATGTATTTGCCAACCGAGGGGCCGCATTCCATGTACCTGAGGCCATGTTAACCTGCTACCAAATTTACGTTTTACACAGCAGCTGCAAATGGGGCCACTACTTGGGGGAGTTTGCATAGCCTAATTGGGATCCTCTAAGACTCATCTGGCTCCTTTAGTGGTCAGACTTGTAAATTAAATGGATGAGTATTAGTGTATGTACTCTATTGCTTGTACATTTCCTATTGCTTCTGTAGCAAATTCCACACACTTAAATAACAAACATTTACTATCTTATAGTTCTGGAGGTCAAAGTCTAAAATGGGTCTCACTGGGCTAAATCAAGGTTAGTGTTCCTTCTGGAATCCACGGGCTTGCCTTTTCCAGCTTCTAAAGTCTGCCCATATTCCCCTGGTTTGTGGTCCCCGTTCACCTTTTTTTAAAAAAAATTAACTTATTTATTTATTTATTTTAGTTTTGGCTGCGTTGGGTCTTTGTTCCTGCGCTCAGGCTTTCTCTAGTTGTGGTGAGCGGGGGCTACTCTTCGTTGCGGTGCACGGGCTTCTCATTGCGATGGCTTCTCTTGTTGCGGGGCACGGGCTCTAGGCGCGTGGGCTTCAGTAGTTGTGGCACGTGGGCTCTACAGCACAGGCTCAATAGTTGTGGTGCATGGGCTTAGTTGCTCCACGGCATGTGGGATCTTCCCAGACCAGGGCTCCAACATGTGTCCCCTGCCTTGGCAAGCAGATTCTTAACCACTGCATCACCAGGGAAGCCCCCCGTTCATCTTTAAAGCCAGCAATAGCTGGTCAAGTCCTTCTCATGTTGCATAACTGACACACTCTCTCTTGTCTCTCTTCCATATTTAAAGTAAACTGATTAGCAACCTTAATTCCATCTGCAACTTTAATTCTCCCTGACATATAGCATAACAGTCATGGGTTCCAGGGATTAGAACCTGGACATCTTTGCAGGGAGTATTATTATTCTCACAACAACTCTTGTTTTCCAAGAGTGCAGTTACTTGAGTAAATGGCAACATCCCTTTGGAGAAGGGCTGGGAGAACTATTACTGTGATAATTGCCAACGTGTTGCAGGGGCTTTCTTCCTGTGGATCCAGCCTCCCCTTCAGTCAACGTGCTCCAGGTCTAAAAACTGGTTCAGATCTGGATTCCAGCAAAGTATCATGGTTTTTTATCGAGGCAATTGCTCTCAGTCTTCTGATCATTTATCCTTGATTTGTTATGATCGTACTCACTGAGTAGTACATATTTTGGCTTTCATCTATTTTGCCCCTAGGGTCACTTGTTCGATTACCCATCTGCAAAATTCTCTTCAGGTCAGATCCCCTTGGCCATCATTCCACCCCTGTGGCTCATTACAATAATTGCATCCACCTGGTTTCCAGCAGTTAAGTGCTGCCACCTGGCCTCTATTGTTTTGGGTTCTTAGCCTAGTTCTATAGTAGTCTCCCCGCCCATTAGTTCTGAAATACAAAGGACAAGCTGATCATTTTTTAGTGATGCTTGTAGTACCCTCACACCAGCACCTTCTCTATGGCCTTGGTGGGTGGTATGTCTTCTAGGTGCACCTCTGGAACATGATGTTCTCGTGGGTATTCTGGCTTCACGTAGTATACCCACTTCAGCATGCCCACTTTCTTGAGCCTTTCGATCCCTTCCTCCTTTGTCTTACACAGAAATTCTGGCATTTCAAGTTCACATAATTTATGAACCATCACTTTTTCTATGCTTCTAGAAGTCATCCCAATAGCAAGTCCATACCATCTCCTGGGGACTTTGCCAGGACATTAAATCCTATATCTCAGGTGCATGCTCTCAAATCAATAAACTCTCCACTATTCAATTTTATGTCTCTGCCCCTTGATCAAGCACCCTAAGATAGAGTCTCAGAGTAGCAGCTCCTACAGGTATATGCTGGCTAGATTTATAGCTCCATATGACCATGGGGAAATTAAAGGGACTATGGGGGAACTCTAAGCTTTTATTCCGTGTATTACTACAACTGAGCACAGTAAGTATGTATTCATGTATAACTTGAATGATTTAAAAATTATTTTTAAACAGTTTCTTAAATAACAATAAAAAATAATAATAAAAATAAAAATTTTATTTGAGCCAACGAACAGCAGAATCTTTAGTTTTAGTCCCAAGCATTAATAATGAAAAAGGAAACACTTAAAATCATTCAGGTAAGATTTCTCAGCTCCAGAAATAAAATTATTAAAAAAAAAATAGTCCTAAAAGATCAAGATTCAGATGGATTTACACTTTTCATCTTCTTCATGGGATGCAAAAAGAATGTTAATAATTTCCATAGAGTTCTAAAGGAAAAGGATTTTGAATCTAAATTTTTAAATAAAATTTTATACAAAGGCAAATAAATCATCATTGAAATGTGAAAACAAATGAGAAATTTTTATTCAACTAAGTATTCAGAAACTTTATGGCTCACTCAAGCTTTCTAAGAAACTTCAAGACATATTGCTACAAATAAAGTATCTAAAAAGTAGGAAGACATGATATACAAGAAATAGTATTAAACAAGGAAACTAGTAAACTTATAAGTATAAAGAAATGTTAATATTGACCTAAAGATTAATAAAAACTTATTTTTTAAATATCTTTATTGGAGTATAATTGCTTTACAATACTGTGTTAGTTTCTGTTGTATAACAAAGTGAACCACCTCTATGTATACATATATCCCCATATACCCTCCCTCTTGAGCCTCGCTCCCACACTCCCTATCCCACCCCTCTAGGCCATCACAAAGCATCAAGCTGATCTCCCTGTGCTATGCAGCAGCTTCCCACTAGCTATCTATTTTACATTTGGTAGTGTATATATGTCAATGCTACTCTCTCACTTCGTCCCAGCTTACCCTTCCCCCACTGTGTCCTCAAGTCTGTTCTCTACATCTGCATCTTTATTCCTGCCCTGCCACTAGGTTCATCAGTACTGTTTTTTTAGATCCCATATATGTGCGTTACCATACAGTATTTGTTTTTCTCTTTCTAACTTACTTCACTCTGTATGACAGACTCTAGGTCCATCCATCTCACTACAAATAACTCCATTCTGTTCCTTTTTATGGCTGAGTAATATTCCATTGTATAGATGTGCCACATCTTTACCCATTCATCTGTCGATGGACATTTAGGTTGTTTCCATGTCCTGGCTATTGGAAATAATGCTGCAATGAACATTGTGGTACATATATCTTTTTGAATTATGGTTTTCTCAGGGTATATACCCAGTAGTAGGATTGCTGGGTCGTATGGTAGTTCTATTTTTGTTTTGTAAGGAACCTCCATACTGTTCTCCATAGTGGCTGTATAAATGTACATTCCCACCAACAGTGCAGGAGGGTTCCCTTTTCTCCGTACCCTCTCCAGCATTTATTGTTTGTAGATTCTTTTATGATGGCCTTTCTGACCAGTGTGAGGTGATACCTCATTGTGGTTTTGGTTTGAATTTCTCTAATGATCAGTGATGTTGAGCATCTTTTCATGTGTTTGTTGGCAATCTGTATGTCTACTTTGGAGAAAAGTCTATTTAGGTCTTCCACCCATTTTTGGATTGGGTTGTTTGTTTTTTTGATATTGAGCTGCATGAGCTGCTTGCATATTTTGGAGATTAAATCCTTTGTCAGTTGCTTCATTTGCAAATATTTTCTCCCATTCTGAGGGTTGAATTTTCATCTCGTTTATGTTTTCCTTTGCTGTGCAAAAGCTTTTAAGTTTCCTTAGGTCCCATTGATTTATTTTTTGTTTTATTTCCATTACTCTAGGAGGTGAGTCAAAAAAGATCTTGCTGTGCTTTATGTCATAAAGTATTCCACCTATGTTTTTCTCTAAGAGTTTTATAATACCTGGCCTTTCATCTAGGTCTTTAATCCATTTTGAGTTTATTTTTGTGTATGGTGTTAGGGAGTGTTCTAATTTCATTCTTTTACATGTAGCTGTCCAGTTTCCCAGCACCACTTATTGAAGAGGCTTTCTTTTCTCCCTTATATATTCTTGGCTCCTTTGTCAACGATAAGGTGACCATATGTGCATGGGTTTTTCTCTGGGCTTTCTATCCTGTTCCATTGATTTATATTTCTGTTTTTGTGCCACTACCATACTGTCTTGATTACTGTAGCTTTGTAGTATAGTCTGAAGTCAGGGAGCCTGATTCCTCCAGCTCCATTTTTCTTTCTCAAGATTGCTTTGGCTATTTGGGGTCTTTTGTGTTTCCATACAAATTGTGAAATTTCTTGTTCTAGTTCTGTGAAAAATGTCAGTGGTAGTTTGATAGGGATTGCACTGAATCTGTAGATTGCTTTCGGTAGTATAGTCATTTTCACGATGTTGATTCTTCCAATCCAAAAACATGGTATATCACTCCATCTGTTTGTATCATCTTTAATTTCTTTCATCAGTCTTACAGTTTTCTGCATACAGGTCTTTTGCCTCCTTAAGTGGGTTTATTCCTAGGTATTTTATTCATTTTGTTGCAGTGGTAAATGGGAGTGTTTCCTTAATTTCTCTTTCAGATTTTTCATCATTAGTGTATAGGAATGCAAGGGATTTCTGTGCATTAATTTTGGATCCTGCTACTTTTCCAAATTCATTGGTTAGCTCTAGTAGTTTTCTGGGGGTATCTTTAGGATTTTCTATATATAGTATCATGTCATCTGCAAACAGGGACAGTTTTATTCTTTTCCAATTTGGATTCCTTTTATTTCTTTTTCTTCTCTGATTGCTGTGGCTAAAACTTCCAAAACTATGTTGAGTAATAGTGGTGAGAGTGGACAACCTTGTCTTGTTCCTGGTCTTAGAGGAAATGGTTTCAGTTTTTCACCATTGAGAATGATATTGGCTGTGGGTTTGTCATATATGGGTTTTATTATGTTGAGGTAGGTTCCCTCTATTGCCCACTTTCTGGAGAGTTTTTATCATAAATAGGTGTTGAATTTTGTAAAAAGCTTTTTCTGCATCTATTGAGATTATTATATGGTTTTTATCCTTCAATTTGTTAATATGGTGTATCACATTGATTGATTTGCGTATATTGAAGAATCCTTGCATCCCTGGGATAAACCCCACTTGATCATGGTGTATGATCCTTTTAATGTGCTGTTGGATTCTGTTTGCTAGTATTTTGTTGAGGATTTTTGCATCTATGTTCATCAGTGACATTGGCCTGTAGTTTTCTTTTTTTGTGACATCTTTGTCTGGTTTTGGTGTCAGGGTGATGGCCTTGTAGAATGCGTTTGGGAGTGTTCCTCCCTCTGCTATATTTTGGAAGAGTTTGAGAAGGATGGGTGTTAGCTCTTCTCTAAATGTTTGATAGAATTCACCTGTGAAGGCATCTAGTCCTGGGCTTTTGTTTGTTGGAAGATTTTAAATCACAGTTTCAATGTCATTGCTTGTGGTTCGTCTGTTCAAGTTTTCTATATCTTCTTCATTCAATATTGGAACGTTGTACATTTCTAAGAATTTGTCCATTTCCACCAGGTTGTCCATTTTCTTGGCATATAGTTGCTTGTAGTAGTCTCTCATGATCCTTTGTATTTCTGCAGTGTCAGTTGTTATTTCTCATTTTTCATTTCTAATTCTGTTGATTTGAGTCTTCTCCCTTTTTTTCTTGATGAGTCTGGCTAATGGTTTATCAATTTTGTTTATCTTCTCAAAGAACCAGCTTTTAGTTTTATTGATCTTTGCTATTGTTTCCTTCATTTCTTTTTCATTTATTTCTGATCTGATCTTTATGATTTCTTACCTTCTGCTAACTTTGGGGTTTTTTTTGTTCTTCTTTCTCTAATTGCTCTAGGTGTAAGTTTAGGTTGTTTATTTGAGATTTTTCTTGTTTCTTGAGGTAGTATTGTATTGCTATAATCTTCCCTCTTAGAACTGCTTTTGCTGCATCCCACAGGTTTGGGGTCGTCGTGTTTTCATTATCATTTTTTTCTAGGTATTTTTGGATTTCCTCCTTGACTTTTTCAGTGATCTCTTGGTTGTTTAGTAGTGTTTAGCCTTCATGTGTTTGTATTTTTTACAGCTTTTTTTCCTGCAATTGATATGTAGTCTCATAGCATTGTGGTTGGAAAAGATGCTTGATACGATTTCAATTTTCTTAAATTTACTGAGGCTTCATTTGTGATCTAAGATGTTACCTATCCTGGAGAATGTTCCTTTTGCACTTGAGAGGAAAGTGTATTCTGTTGTTTTTGAATGGAGTGTCCTATAAATATCAATTAAGTCCATCTGTTCTAATGTGTCATTTAAAGCTTGTGTTTCCTTATTTATTTTCTATTTGGATGATCTGTCCATTGGTGTAAGTGGGGTGTTAAAGTCACCTACTATTATTGTGTTACTGTCAATTTCTCCTTTCATGGCTGTGAAAACTTATTTAAATATCATGAAAATTAAATAACTGTAATACAAAAGCTTCAAAAATATAATTAAAATTGATTTCAATAAAATAGGTGATTTTAGTGGAGGGCAGGGGGCGTGGAAATATGTTAAAGGGTATGCCTTATTGTGAAGGAGGTTATAGTTATTTTGATTCCAGGGAAGGTTCTGATCAGCGATGTGGTCATTCTTGATTCAGTTTTTATAGCCAGACAAGTGAGTTGCTCTGCCTAGGCAGCCTGAGTCATGTGGGGTTCAGTCTCTATGTCCACACCTCCACCATGGTGACTGAGAGCCCCACATGTAGTGAGGGAGGAAGCTTCCTAAAGAGCCAAAAGAAGAGGAACCAGGAGGCCAAAATTTCTAAGTACCTAGGCCACAACAAATGACACTTTCCAAGTCAGTAAAGGCAAAATAAAGAAACAACAAAAACAGCAAATCAGCAAATACTAGGGAATGTGATAAACAAACAAACAAAAAGCATGATAAATCAAAAGCCTAAGAGATGATGGTAAGAAAAAAACAAAAATGTTAGTAATCATAATAAATATGAATGGATAAAAGATGGAACTTACCTATATCCTATTCACAAGAGACACATCTGGTACAAAATGACACCAAAAGTTTGAAAATAAAGAAATAGATACATCAGGAGAATTCTAACAAGAAAAAGATAATGAGTGGTAATAAATATATATACAACATAACATTCAAAGGGATAAAGTGTTAACTAAACAAAAGGAATATTTTATGTTGACGAAAAGTTACAAACCACCAAGATGTTGTATCCACCCAAGTTTGTGGTTCAAACAATATAACATCAAAATGTATAAAGCAAAAAAGTGGACAGTAAAAAGAGTAATTAACACAAACAACATCATAATGGATGACTTCAACATACCTCTCTTAGATCAAGTAGAGAAAAAAAGATATAGAATACATTTATTAATAAAGATATGGGCACCTAAAATGTGTGGTATTCCAGAATATTTGATGTGAAATTCAAAACAAAAACTCATGTAGTTTAAAAAAAATGAGGGCCTCAACTAAAAAACCTATTTTTAAGTTGTATAAATGTATAATGACCCTTGAAAACAGAAGTATAAATAAAAAAGGAATCCATGAAGTTTTAATTCTTCTTCCTTGATCTTCTTTGATAGTGATTTTAGCTAATGTTATACAAGAGCTTATATATTTATGCCTGGGAATAGAAGATACATAGATAGATACATAGATAGATAAGGCAAGCTTAGAGAATCAATTCTCAAATAATTGGCTTATCCTTATACATCTACTTCACCTAAGACTATCTCAGAAAGAGTTTATGAACCAGTATATACCAGTACAAAAATTTTATGAGTATAGTCTGACTATAAGCATATCTTTTGAAATTTATTTTAAAAAATTTAACCCCTGACTAAAAATATTGTTTTAAATAAAGAAATATGAGCCAAGACATTTTCTGGGACTAAAGGACTTAGTTTTGGGGTCATACAAATCAGCAAAAATATAAATAATGCAGAAGAAAACTTCTTGTTCATGAAAGCAGCCATGCTCCCACCATGAAGTATATCAATGCCACCAAGATTCATGTTGTCCCACTGCATGCACAGGATCATGTGCTTTATTACACAGCACAATATGTGATGTGAAGAGCTTATACATCGAAATGCAACGTGTAGAAATGATACCATTCACTGGACTTAACACGTAGCTCACAATGACAATATAGAATCCTCTAATAGTGAAATAACTAGAAGCTATTTTAAAACCGTGAAACACATTAGCAGAATGGAATAGAAGAGAATTTATAGACCAAATGAGGATGAACTGAATTATTCCTTAGTTGTTTTGGTGGCAGTCTGATCAAGGTTACCTTAACAAAAACCTCAACAGTTTACTCTTTCCTCATGGTAGTGCACTTACAACTAAACCTCTCACATCAATGTCCCTTCTCACAGACTGTTCACCGTCAGCACCCTGCTGCTTAGCAGCAAAACACTAAATGATACAGGATAAGCAGTTCCTCTTCAGAAGGTCGCCTTACAAACATAATACCAAGCTTTGTTCCTATTTTACAGATGAGGAGTTTGATACGATGAGGGATGAGTGACTTGCCCTGACCAGGCTGGTCAGTGGATAAGTAAAAAACGAGATCCTGTCAGAAGCAATTCACAGAGCACAGAAACCAAGAGTGGTAGGAAGGAGGGAATTAGCCAATATTTCAAACAGATAAAAATGTAATGATGGAACTAGGCATGGTGATTCTAGTAATGCCCATTGCATGCATACAAAAATATGTTTTGAATGAACATTTAAGAAACCTTTTTCTTAACCAGCAATACAAATTTTCTTTATTTACAGAAACAAAACTTTAAAGAGGTCTCTGCCTCTGCTCTTTTTGTTTGTTTGTTTTTGATAAACTCTTAAAAGATAACCTGTGTTTCAAAATAGTTAAAGAGAACAGTGATTTCCTTATACCAACAAATGCACGTCAGCATACACAGTCCTGGTTAATTAATTAAGACAGTCAAAGAGAGCTTAGAAATCTTGATAAGAAATGTATGCACTACAATATAGCACTAAGGGCAGGTGGAGACAAAACATTCTGGATTTTATAAATCTTTTCATTTTGACCCAGGAACTTAAACTTTGTCCACCACCTGTTTCATAAACTCTACCAAAATAGGAATAAGAGATTTGATTCTGAGATTCTAGGTATAGATATGGGGAGAAGAAGCAGAATGAGGGAGATCACACAAAATCAGCAGTGAAGATCATCTGGTTATTAATGTAATGCTTTGTTATCTGGTATTTTCCTTTTTCTTTTTTTTTTTTTTGCGGTACGCGGGCCTCTCACTGTTGTGGCCTCTCCCGTTGCGGAGCACAGGCTCCGGACGCGCAGGCTCAGCGGCCATGGCTCACGGGCCCAGCCGCTCCGCGGCACGTGGGCTCTTCCCGGCATGTGGGATCTTCCAGGACCGGGGCACGAACCCGCGTCCCCTGCATCAACAAGCGGACTCTCAACCACTGCGCCACCAGGGAAGCCCTAAAAATAGCTTTTAAGTACATATTTACCCATACCTCTGTCTTGCCTAGTGCTCTTCATTTCCTCCTGCATATCTGAGTTTCCATCTACAATCATTTCCCCTCAGACTAAAGATTTTCCTTCAGAATTTATTGTAGTGCTGTTCTGCTGCTAAATCTTCAGTTCTGTTTGTTTGGAAATATCTACTTTGCCTTAATTTTTCTAAAGAATAATTCACTGGGTACAGAACTGTAGGTTGGCAGGGTTTTATTTTATTTTATTTTATTTTTAAGCACTTTAAAGATACCATTTACCTGTCATCCAGTTTCCATTGCTCTTGATGGGAAGTTTGATGTGATTCTTATTGATATTTCTCTGAATGTAATGTTTCCCTTCCTGATTGCTTGTAAGATTTTCCCTTTACATTGGTTTCTAGCAGTTTGACTATGATGTGACTTTTCTTTATATATATTTCTCCCATTTGGGTTTCTTGAATCTGAAGATTGATGTCATTTAGCAGTTTTTGAAAATTCTTGTCTTGCACTGTCTCGGTGAGACCTCTATATGGATATCTTATCTTTTCCTTCTGTACGTAATGCATATTTTTTTGCTCTGGCTGCTTTTAAGATTTTATCTTATTTGTTATGTTCAGCAATTTGATCATTATATCCCTTGGTGCTATTTTTCACCCTTTTGGGGGCTCTGTGTATTTATTGGATACACGGATTTCTAGTTTACTTCAAATTTGGGAAATTTTTGGAAATTATTTCTTGAAATCACTTTTCTATCCCCTCCTACTTCTGAGACTCAAATCAAGTGTATGTTAGACTTTTTTTTTTTTTTTGCAGGGCAATGAGGCTTGGTTAATTTTTTGCATCTTTTATTCTCTGTACTGTATGTTGAGTAGTTTCTACTGCTCAGACTTCATTTTTTCCTGATCTTCTTTTGCCTAGTTTCTTATCTGCTGCTAATCTCATCAAGTAATTTTTTTTTTATTTTAGAGATTATGTTTTGCAGCTCCAGACTTCCAACCTTCATATGTATATAGTTTCTTCCACATTATGTTCACATTTTCCTTTAAATCCTTGAGTATACTGATAATGCCTGTGTTAAAGCTTTTGTCCAGGAAGTCCCTTATCTCTATCATTTCTTGTTCTATTACTCTTGAATGATTTTTCTTCTGGTTATGGGTCTCATTTTACTGCTTTTTTGTGTATGTAATAATTTTTATTGGACTTTGGACACTGAATATTACATTGTTAACTATCAAGATTTTCTATCTAGTGTTAAAATGTGTTGCAACATTTCATTAAGTTACTTAAGTTACTGCAAGCTAAGTTGCTTGAAGTTAAGTTGCCTGATCCTTTTGAGGCTTGTCTTTAAACTTTTTAAAGATAGGTCTAGAGTAATCTTTATTCTAGGGCTAGTTTAGCCATACTATTGATACTAATGCATGCTCCTCTGGATTCTATATGAATATCCCAGGAATTCAACAGAGTCTCTCCATTCTGGATGATGGGAATTCAAAAGTCTCCACCCAATGTTGTCTGTGAAAATTGTTTAATCTACAGTTCCCTTATTGTTCTTATTTGGACTCATGAGTGTTTCAGAAATGCATAATGTAGTATTCAGCAACTAATTCATGGGGATTCTATTCATATTTGTAGGAGTTTTTTTGTTAGATAACACTCTTTTCTCCACTATTCTGTGCCACAAGTTCCAGCCACCTCAGGTCCCTCCATACTCCAAACTCTATCCCCTCAATTCAGTGAGACCACCATGTTCTGCTTGGGTTCTCCCTCCCCACATCATGATCTAAAAAATACTTCCAAGTAAAACTTGGGGTGATTGTAGGGCTCGGCTTGTTTGTTTCCCTTCTCTTAGGGATCACATTCTTGCCATGCCTATTGTCCAATGTCTAACAAACACTGTTTTGCATATTTTGTTGAGTTTTCCTGCTATTTACAGTGGGAAGGAAAGTCTGGTACCAGTTACTCGACCAGGTCCAGAAATGGAAATCTACATTACCTTTTATAAAGGAAACTGCCAGTGTTAAAAAGTAACATAAATAAAATCTCCAGGAAGGATTCAAAGAAATTTTGTCAATAATTCTTTGGGATTTGAAATTTGGATTTTTGTTTTGTTTGCTTGCTTTTCTTGCTAAGTTACTTTGGTTAATTACCTAGATTTTTATAATCACTTAGGTTCCACTGTTGTCTTTCTCTGGTCTAAAATGTCTTACCTATTTCACTTCTATTTATCTTAAAATGCTCTGGGTAGAATTAGACCATTTTTTAACAGTACAGCATTGATTTACAGTGATAGGTTCATGATCAGCTCCTGTAAAATTGTTCACTGAGGATGCTGCCTTTTATCTTAGAAAACCAAAAAATAGTCATAAGAGGCCTTTCAGAATATTTGTTCTAATCTTCTAATTTTACTCATAAGGAAATTGTGTTCTAGAAAAGTTCAATAACTGACCCAAAATTATCTAGCTGGTGATTGGCAAGATTAGGACCAGATCTCTTACTTCTCTCAATTCAATTTTTGTTTTGTGTTTATTTCATCAAACTACCTTCCTCATCAGAGATGGAATTTGTGTAAGAGGCTTTCCCATTCACTCCATTTGTTCATAAGATTAATATCGATAAAAACAAAATCGCTTTCTCCAATTTTTTTCATCATTTTTATTGTTGCTAAAGTCCTTTTGGGGTTTAATAAGTCAAAGGAAGACAGCTTAATCACCATACTCCTCCTGCTGGAAAGAATATCTAACTACAGGCAATAAGAAGGTATTCAGACAGAGAAGGAAGCTTGTGCTAGATGCTCAGGTGGCAGAGACGTAGGTACAAAAGAGATGGGGAGGACAAGACTGCATATAGAAAACATTTAGAGCAGAATATGAAACTCTACTTTCATTTCTAAAGCCGAAAGTCTTTGCTGCTCTCCTGTAGCATGTATAAAGTATGTGACCCTGAGTCAAAACATGCTTGTAGAATATTACTGAAGATGGGAAACCTGTGTGGCAGTTGTTGAAAATAGAGCTCACCTAGATATGTTAGCACTGTTTTATCATACTACAGAACAACCTATCGAGAAAGTGAGTGAGAGCAATAGTGCCGACTGCCATATCACAGCAGGTGATGTTTCACAATAACTTTGGAGAATGTCCCCTCTGAATCAGGACCTTGCCCTAGTCCTGGTGTTTCCTACTGTGCAGGTGTGCGGCCTGCTCAGTTCCTTCTGCTGGCTATTAACACCAAGTCAGTCTATCTACGTGGATTTTTCTTCTTAACTCTCTGTGCAGACAGTATACGCTATTTTCAAGTCATAAGGGGAAAAAATGAATTCCAGAAGAATTAAAAATGCACTAATTTCCATTACATTAATGATTAGCTTTTTAAAAGTTAATATCTAGCAAGAAATGATTAAAGCCCCCCAAATACAAATTCTTCATCATCTTGGATGCAATGTTGCTATTAACAAGACTTAATTAAAAATGGTGCTTACTAATTTACAAGATTAGGTGGAAAAGAGTAAATATTTTATTAACCCTCCCAGAGTTGAGTTATTTATTGACTGTCTTTTCCCACCTCCCTTCATAATACATGGAATTACAAATAACATAAATCAAATATTATATGTCCATTTATAGTACTATTTCCCAGACTTCCTTAGCTCACCCCAAAATAAAGATGTATTCTGTTATGACCCTTGTTATTACTTTTGTGTTATTAACACAAAATATTTTAATAAAAGATATTTTGTGTTACTACCACAAAATCATTATTTTGTGTTATTACTATCTAATTAGACTTTACCGAGTCAGGGGGAAAAAAGAAACCTTTAGAATAGTAGATACTATGAGCTAACATTATTGAGCACTTACTCTAAGCCAGGCACTGTGCTAAACACTTCTACTTAGATTATCTTATTTAATCCTCACAGCAACCCTATGAGTTACATACTGTTATTACCCCCATTTCTTTAATGAGGAAATCAAGGCTTGGGGAGTGTAAATAACCTGCCTGAAATTACAGAGCTGGTAAGTGCTGGAAGGCTGGCTTCAACCTTGCAATCTGTGCTTTTAACCACTCTGTTCCTTACTCCCGTGGTTTTAGCAAGAACTTACTGCATTTGCTACACGTAAAGACAAGCTTGTGTCAGGCCCTTTAGGTGGCTTTTGAAGATCCAAGATAGGAAATAGATAAAGTAACACAATGGGTAACAGACAGGGTTGTGTTCAGTTTCCTGCATATTAGCTGCTATTACAAACATTTCTCTCATACCAAACAAAATATGCAAACAGTAGAGGATGATGGTATTTAAGAGAAATCCTTGAATGTTTTCTAGATTACAGAAAAAAGTAAACCATTGCAAATTTCAGTATTTTATATAGTTTAATTACAAATTACTTAGGATGTTTGAGAATTATAGTACATCACAGTTTCAAGACACTTGAGAACACCAACCTAAAGAATTACCAGATATCATATAAACAATTATAGTATTTTGATGTCAGGAATCATAGGTTCTAATTCCTGTTCTACCAATAAGTATATGAATGACCTTGATCTTATCTGTAATATGAGGATGATAATGACGATAGTACTCAACTCACAGAGTTGATGTGTTGATAAAAGAGATAATCGATGCGAGTACCTCACACCTGGAAAGCACTCAGTGAGAGTTGGCTATTGTTGAACTTATCCAGGTCACTAGTGACGTGAAGAGTTCTTCTGAAGCCCATGATGTGAAAAACTCAAACGGGACTTGAGCATGTAATCCCACTAGAGTTCCAAGTACCAGGGCTAAAGGCATGGTGTGTACTTGATTTGTTTTCTACCATAGTGAAGATGCTTTGGCGTTCTCCACCATGATTTGTCTCTTCTTTCACTCCCACCAGTTAGACAGCCATGGATCTGAAGAACTTGTGAATATTCCATAAATACAATATGATTGCAAAGAAAGAAAGAGGACATTTCTCCTGAGTAAGTGACATTGGCAAGGAAAACCACGCCATCCATTAATTCTCAAGGAAAAGCAGTATTAAAAAATCAGAGAAACAGTGATTATGATGGAATTTGTTTTTCAAGGTCAAAGAAGCTCCTATTGGAATCTTGAATCTACCACTTAATCATTTGTAACCCTTGAATAAGTAACTTAAACTCTATTTCCTCAAGTATTAAATGGCATGAATAAAACTTAGCAGGGCTACTGTAAGGAACGGAGATGATGTTTTAAATAGGCCCAAAAGTGCTTCAGACAGAACAGGAATAAATAAATATAGGCAGAAACTCTCTATATCTCTTACTAATATGGTGCCGATTTTGCCAGTAATATTGATGACAACAATAGTTATAAAGATATGAATCACAGTCTCTGCAAGAGAAAGCACCTACAACCATACAATAATCCTGATGAGAATTCATGAAGATGTTTTATAAGTTAGACGTATACAGTGAACATTTCACTGACAAAGAGAAAGCAATCTACCTGGTATTATTATAAGCTAGCCTCTGTATTCTTAGCTATAAACCCGGAAAATACAGAATTGACAGAATTGGCTACTAAAAAGAAACTTTTTACTTAAATCTACCCCATCCCCAACTGTTATTCAAAACCAGGTTCTGCTTTATTTGGTTTATCTTGGAACACAGGTGTCTTGTGTTTGCCATCTGACTTCCTGTTACATCATTGTTCTTTCTTTAGCAAAGTATTCTTTCATCGAAAAGTATGCTCTGCCTCTAAGTTTAATATAACTGAATGGACTTGTGGCTATCAAGGAAGCACATTAAAAATATACCCAAAGCCTTCTGGGAATATCTGACGCTGGTCGTTAAATAACCATCCTGCAACTCACAGTCCCCTGAAATAGCACTTGTATCCTATTACCTGCAGGAATTAAAAGAAAACCATATATCAGAACACAGTTCGGGCACACAAAGACGGAAGGTTTCTGCAGTTTTAAATGCCTGAAAACTCCCTCAAACAAAACCGAAGATCAAAGTTTTGGCCCAGTAATTTTGAATATCAGATGAAATGCCCCAGTTGGGTTAGCTTGATTATTCTTCTTTAGCCTGATTGTTTCTCTCTATCACCTTGTGCCATTAATGGAGAAATTAATCTTTGAAGTTCTAATGGCTCAGCATTTTCAATTATTCACTCCAGCTAAGGAATTTTTTAAGAAAAGCTCAGTGTTCTCAGTTACGATAAGCCTTCCAGCAGACACTGATACCCAACCTGAACTGCTACCCAGAAAAAGCATCCCCTCCATAGAAATTTTTCTGAGGATTTAAAAAATCCATTCTACTGCTTATTTCCTTTCTTAAAGTCCATATTCGTAATCAACTTAAAGCATAAAAAGTGTTTAATTAGCAATTTAGTAATTTTTTCCTAAAGAGTATTTTCAGAAAGAAACAGGGGAGGAATGTGGAAGAACAAATAGAGTCTTTTTTAGGACCAGTTCTATTATAAGCACTATAATCTAAAATATACTCTGATACCCTGGTCCTAATTTATTGTCTGGGTAGACATTAGGAATATATCAAGCTCTTCTAGTTTAAAAGCAAAACAAAATAAAACAAACAAACAAACAAAAACCCTCTTGTTCCTAGCATCTCCTTCCCTGCTCCTGTGTGACCCTTCCTTGTTCTTACTGAATAATTTCTTCTGTCGATTGTCCTTGATGAAAAGCCAAGGAGTCCTGTGAACCTATTATCTCTCTTTATAAAACAGGCTCTCGATGTTTAAAAAAAGTTTTGGAGGAGACATTACTTCTGCTAGTCTGCTTACTCCAGAAAAGCTCTGTTGACTTTGGCAAGCCTAGGTGCTTTTTTATTCTCCCCTGTAAACTGCATGCTCAGCCTTCATTTTAAGGCATTGTACATTTGCTAAATGAAGAGGAGACTGCAGCTTCCCTTATGCTATTCTTTATTCCTTCAAAATTTATATTGCTTCTAAGCAGTTTCATGCTAAAATGAGATCATTCAAACACAGGCATTAGTCTAATTTTTAAGAGCCTTTGTTTTGGTGAGTAATTATAAAGTCAAGGTGTTTTATTACCACTCCAAAATATAATACTTAGGAAAAAAGTCTCTGAAAATTGATATTTCATGAATTTTCCCCTTCAAAAAGCTCCATTTTTACAAACTGAACCAGTCTCTCACAGGCTCCAAAATTGTGAACATACTCTTTCAGTTATTGTTCATTAGAGTTGGGAGTACCAAGGAATTCTATCTCCAGAGATGAGTGAATTCTCAGAATTCTATCTCAGATCTCCAAGTCTGAGAAGAAATGAGTTGCTAGAAATTTTTTCATTCAGTTCAGTTTTACATTTGCATTATGTTTATAATGCTACTTTTCATTCAGTCCCAAATCAAATGTCACCAGCCCACAGAGGCTTTTCCCCAGCCTCCTCTCTAGAGTGTCCCCATCCCGTTACTCTCTATTACATCACCTACGTCTTTCCTGAACAGCATTCATCACAAGGTGTAAGTGCTGTCATTTGTTTATTGAATGCCTTAAGCTACTAGAGTGTGCTCCTGAGAGCAAGTGATTGTCACCTTCTTCATTTCTGTACCCCCAGAGCCTAGCATTGAGTTGAATGAATGAGAAAATGAACGAAAATTTCCTGTTACTGATTAATCCTTTTGATCTGAGCCATTATTTGGGATGCTCTCTTCTATCCCCAGTCTCTCCTCAACCAAAATACAGCCAGCATGCTTCCATTTCTTCTTCCAAGAGTTTATTGTTCTTTCCCTGATAACCAGTTAATACATGCTCATTTTAGAAAATTAGGGCGTGAAATCCAAGTCATATAAAAAGACAATTGAAGTCACTGGGGTTGACCAATCATCCCAGTTTGTCCAAGAACTGAGGGGATTTCCAGGACATGGAAAAAAACAACAATGTCCAGGGCAAGCCAGGAGTTGGTGACACTCCACCTCACCTCTCACTAAGTAGTTACTATTAATAACCTACTCTCTTTTCATCCATTACTTTAGGCATATTATAGTTAATTGGGATTTCATTATACAGATAATTTTGAATTCAGCTCTTTCCAATTTATTTTATGCCATAAGCATTTTCCCACATCATTAAAATTCCTTCTTAGTATCATTTTTAAAACTGCTTAATATTGCACACTATACTTAAGAGGCACTGTAATACAAGGCTGAAGACCAAAGACTCGGGAGCCAGATTGCCTGAGTTCAAGTTCCAGCTCTGCCTTGGGCATTTTACTTATCCTCTCTGTGCCTTAGTTTCCTCATCTCTAATACATGGATCAGGAAAGTACATGCCATATAGGGCTGTTGTAAGGACTAAATGGGTTTATATTTGAAAGTTATCAGCACTAATTACCTCTGTTTTTCCTGCTAGATTATCACGTGCTATAACAGAATGCTCATACTACACGAATGTCAGACGCTGCTTCCTTCCTCTTTTATTTTTCAGAGGTCTTACTCCCAATTAAACCTTTGTATTCCTCACTCTGCCTCCGCATCCGCGTTCCAGAGGACCCAACAAATACAGAAACTTTGCTAAGTTGATACGAGAAACAAAAGACATTTCAAATATTTTACTTGCATTTCTTTGATTACAGACACAATTGAATATTTACCTTTACTAAGCTCTGAAATTTCCTCTTTTGTGAACTGACTATTCATGTTCTTTTCCCATTTTTCCTATTGGGTCATAGTGTTTTTATTGTCTGTTTGTATAAATTATTGATATATGAATGATATTAGTCCTTTATGTCATTGGTTTTTGATGTACAGAAGTTCTACATTATGTAGTCAAATGATAATAGATTACTTTGTAACTTTTATCTTTGCTCTAACGCCAGAGTGTACATTCCATTCTAGAGATCAGCACTTACAGTTTCTCCCTATTAATTAATAGTTTAAATTTGTCCATCTGGAATAAATGTTCACATATTGTGTGAGGTGAAAATCTAAATTGATTTTTCCCTGACTATAAAGCCATGTCTCCCCAGACCATCTAGTGAACAATCTTACCCTTTCTGATTGATTGGTCATGTCTTCCAATACCATTTATTAAAATTGTATACATGTTGGATTCTTTTCCTGTTACATAAATTTATTTGTCTTCTTTCTGTACACTATACTTGCTAAATTGCTGTGGTTTTATCATCTGTTTTAATATCTACTATGTTGAAGCTCAATCAATAAACTTTCTAGCCTTCTGTATTTTTTCCAAAGTGCAGTTATGGCACTTTAGATTGTATCTAAGACAGGGTCACTTTCTCTTCCTCCTACTGTCCCCAGATTGGAAAATTTGTCATTGCTGAGAAAATTCTCATAAAGCCTCTACGTAAAAGAGGAAAACCTAATTTGTGAAGCAAAGTTGTTTAAAACACGGTACAAATGTGACTAGACTGCTCTCTTTAGTTTGTGTAGGAGCCTGTTGGCTTCATCCTATTCTCTAGTGCAGAGCAAACTAAGAGCCTAAAGTTCAGAATGTGACAGCGACATCACAGGACCTACTAGTGGCATGTTTTTATAGTGACATGAAGAAAAGAGAAATGTGTTTACCAAGCAACTGTGTGACCAACAGCATTAACTATAGTTGGATGAAGGAGGTGGTCAATAACTATGGACAGACAGAAAGGCAAACGCAAAGGGAGGATCATAGACAAGACTTGTTCAGTCACTTCTGTTGCCTCTACCACCATCTTTTCAACAATTCTGGTCAATCTGAGTTCAGAAGGAGGGAGGGAGAGAAAATGACAGGGGAGCTAGTGGGCAGTGGCATGCTAGCCAGTAGCAGCTGAAAGACTCCCACTTGGTCACCCCCAGGATAAATACTACAAAGGAAAAAAAAAGTATAAACACTTGAAAGGACAGCAAAATTCCTTTGTAACAACAATCACCTTGTAGGCTAACTGCAATAGTGTGAGTATGTTTTAGTTGTCAGCATTTCATTTAGGGTACACTTAACCCTTTGTGTTACAATAGGGATCTGTTCAACTGGACTTCTCTTTACCTCCAGGGCAAGAGAGAAAAGACCTTTTCTTTTCTTCCTTCCTTCCTTCCTTCATTTCTCTTCCTATTGCTCTTGTGCCTTTTAAGTGGGCTTAAAATAAGTATGCACCTTCCAGTTCACTCAGATGTATAAACAGGAAAAGGGCAAACAACTCTTTAATGAACAGTAAAGCCAAAAAGAGCAAGAATAAACATGCCGCTGAGGCTTGTAACATGAAATAGAATTCATCTGAAGATTCTGCAGGATGAAGGTTTTTCCTTAACCAGCAATTTTTCACTCTACATGAAGCAGCCACAAGTTTAAAAGGTGAATGTGAAGAGTGTCCTTATAAGGAAGGAATGCTCGCCTGCCCTGGTTAGGGTTAGGCCAGCACCCCAGAAGGTTGTTAAGTGCTGGCGGGCAGCTGTGGGGTTAGGCTAGGAAGCCATTTCCCGAATAGTCTCTTCAAGGCAGAGGCTAAGCTCCACAATGGATGACAAGTTTTAAGGGTCTTTTGCTGTACAGTGAAAAGTAATCTGACTTTGAATGACAGCTTGGAGGTGACACGTTTTTAACAATACTGGAAAACTAGTTCAAGTCCTTCAAAGAAAGAGGCATCACCTCACTCTGACTGGATGATAAAATACAGAGCAAAGAACAAATCACCTAAAAACAACTACAACTACAAACATTACTTAGAGCAGTGAAGGGACAGTGGTCCTAGATAAAGGCATTGTTTTTGAAAATATGAATCATGGCATCCTAGAAGAGGCAAATTAATGTGACGATTCAAAGTATGGATCTTGTGGTCAAACAGATCCATGAATCTGTGTTGCTTTAGGGATCTGGGGCAATGGGTTTCTTCATCTGTGAAATGGAATAGTTAATATTTCTCACTTCACGGGCTTGTTGTAAAAATTAGATGAGATTGACATGTTAAGTACTTAGCCCAGAAGCTGGCACATTTTAAGCACTCAATAAATTATAACCATTAGCATTATTGTTGTTACTTCTCATTATCATCCTAGTAGGCGAAAGGGCTAGATAAGTCTTCTAGTCCATCTTTCTGCTTCTAATTTGGATCACATTTAAATACTTACAGGAAACAAAATGAGTCCCTCTCCTATTTTTAAGGGTATTTAAGAAAAAGGAAAGTATATGATTTCCTATAGGAATTCTTTCTCGCTCAGAAATGTTTTCCAGTTTTTCTAAAAACCTCTCATGTTGCAACATGAGTCTATTTCTTCTTGGCTATATTTACTGAGGGTGGGAAAAACTTATCACCCTCTTTAGCAATACTGTAGATGCTGTACTTTAAGGAAATTATGACTTGGCCCTCCTCTTCCTTTCTCACTCCCCAGGGACCCCACCCCAAACGCACAGCTAATGACTCTACTACTTTCACTTCTCTGAGAGCAAATAAAGAAAATGATCTTACTACAGTTGGGTTATAATTCACAGTATGAAGATTACTAATCTGAAACACTAGACAGTGATTCTCAGACCTGTTTTGTAATACACCAAGGAATTTCTCTGTACCAAGAAGAATAATGGCAAACCTGAACAGTTGAGTCAAGGTAATGGATCATGTAGGGCAAAATCAGGTGATCTAAAGGAAGTTGAGTTAACGATAAGGAGTGACGAGGATCTGTGCAGAGAAAAGGCAGGTAGTTTCTGATAAAGAGCTTGATTTGTCAGAGGGTATGGTGAAACAGCCATATATATTTATCTTCTCTTCCTCTTGAGATGGTATGAAAATGACAGAAACAGAATAAAAAAAAAGAGGAAGGGCTCTACTGATGAACAATATATTAGATCAATTTCTGGAAAACTGAGAGCTGATGGAGAAGTTTTTGCTGATGGAGAAACGTTTACTGATGAAGGAACAAGGAAGAAGCTTCAGTTGAGAGAGAGAGAGCCGGAGGAGTGTGCATACATGTAAGTTTTGGGAGTAGGTCAGGGAATACGATCAAGGAGAAAAACAATTTGAAGAATCTAGGAGAGGCACAGGACACAGATATACCAGGTACAACAAATAGTGGCATTGAGCTATGGGCTAAAAACAGAGGAATTAATTAAAATGTGTTTTCAACAAACTTACAGTTACCAAAGGGGGAAGGGGGGGATAAATTAGGAGTTTGGGACTAACAGATACACACTATTATATATAAAAGAAACAACAAGGACCTACTGTATAGCACAGGGAACTATATTCAATACCTTGTAATAACTTATAATGGAAAAGAATCACTTTGCTGTACACCTGAACCTAACACAACATTGTAAATCAACTATACTTCAATTTTTTTAAATTAAAATGGAGTGTAACCTTTAAAATTGTATAAAAATAAAAGATGAAAATAATTTTTTAAAAAATTCAAAAGTATTCCTAGCTTTTTGTTAAAAAAAAAAAAAGACAGACAAACAATAACAAGCGTCATATACTGCCAGTGGGAATGTAAAATAGTTCAGCAACTTTGGAAAATGTTTAAAATTGATTGTGGTGGTGATGGTTGCATAATTCTATGAAAATTTTAAAACCATTAAATTGCACACTTCGAGTGACTTTTATGATATGTTTTATCTCAATAAAGCTGTTTAAACAAAAAGAAAAAATAAATAAAGTGTGTTTTCAGAAAAGTTCACCTCTCCAGCTATTTTGAACAATTTGTAGAGTCCAATACAAAAGACCCAACATCAACTAATAGGAGTTCCAGGCAGGAAGAACAGGAAAAAAAAAAAAAAAACAGAAATAAGGACATTTACAAATAAATAAGAAAAATTTCTAGAGATGAAGGATATATGTCTCCTAAAACTAAGGAAGTCCCCAATTGCCCAGTACAATGAATGAAAAAAGACCTATATCAGTAGAGGTAATTGTGCACATGAAGAATAAAGAAGAGATCCTAAAATCTTCCCTAAAAGCAAAATTGCTTTCCTACAAAGCAAAGGTACTAAGATAGCATACGGCTTCTCAATGACAATAGGGGTTGCCTGAAAACAGTGCAATAATATTTTTATAGTGCTAATGGAAAAGGATTTTTATAAAGTCAAAATAATGATAACATTTTATTGCTTTTCAGCTTTTAGATTCAACCCTAGAGACAACATATGGAAGACTAAATTTTGGTTACAGAATA
This sequence comes from Monodon monoceros, assembly GCF_005190385.1. Taxonomy (NCBI): domain Eukaryota; kingdom Metazoa; phylum Chordata; class Mammalia; order Artiodactyla; family Monodontidae; genus Monodon; species Monodon monoceros. The sequence goes on from NW_021703777.1 coordinate 44,372,164, forward strand.
GACCGTAAATGTTATCAACTTTTACAATGCAAATGAAAAAGTATAGATGTTAGAAGTTAAGGAAGGGAAGGAGTTGGAGAAGAACTAAATGGAAGGAGAGTCATTATTATCCTCATCTGACAAGACAATCAATAATAATGCCTACAGTTGGTGAAATAAAAAATTAGGTGTGGTAATATCTCTTAAATTACTAGGGAAGTGATGGGTAACATCACTGAATAAATATCTCATTTCTCATTTATTTTAGAGGAAGCAAATTTAGATAATATCTAAAATTGATAAATCAAGCATGATAGAAAAAGCGTATTTAGAGATATGGAAGTAATCTCAGAAATGTGTAATAAGTGGTTGACTCTTGAGAATGGGTGAAGATAGAATAAATAAGGCGAGGAACTAGTACTCATATTACTTGAATAAAAATTATACATAGGTAGGTTGAATAACAGACTGAAAGACAAACAACTAGACTGGACTCATTTTTTAAAAATAAAAGGCATAGTCAGGCAACACAGAGTTTGTAAGACTAACTGCAAAGAGAGGAAGTCATACAAACAAGGGTAATAGCTTGATGGAAGCAGTTGCCACAAGGATCTCGGCTCTCCTTTACAAATGTACTGAATTTACTCCGCCCGTAACGCAAGATTTTCTGGATTTAAAGGATTGTTGACCCGATAATGTAAGCAATTATTCCTTTGAGGCAGGAAATTATCTACGTCAGTACAAGAACTTTTAGTATCCATGACAAAGTCAGGGCTACATCATCTAGCTGAATATTTAGACAATCAGAATGAAGCTGACTAGGTTGGGCAAGGAAAAAAAGTAAGTCAAATTGCTCCTCAAGTAAGGCTCCTTTAGATCCCTCTCCAGAATTTAGGACCAGGACCTGAACATGGTGTTCCCAAAGACCTTAAAGTCTCTATACTAAAATGAATAGGTTCATGGAGTTTGTGTCTCACATTAGAAGTTCAAAGGCTGTGAGTTTGGGGACTCCCAGATTGGGAGTGTATGTCTATAGCATATAATGAATTTGCACAACAATAAGGACATGGGTGTCAGACAGCCCTGACTGCAAAAACCGACTCTACCTATAACGAAAACCATGCCCAGCACTTGACTTTCCTTACTTTGGTCTCTTTGTGGCATAGGAATACAGTGATCCCTCTGTATCTGCAGGGGATTGGTTCCAGGACCCCCGCAGATACCAAAATACGCAGATGCTCAAGTACCTTATATAAAATGGTGTAGTATTTGCATATAACCCATGCACATCCACCTGTATACCTTAAATCATCTCAATATTGTTTATAAATACCTAATACAATGTAAATGCTATGTAAATGGTTGCCAGCATGGCAAAATCGGATTTGCATTTTGAAACTTTCTGGAACTTTTTCCCAAATATTTCTCTTAATGTTTTATTTATTTTTGGCTGTGCTGGGTCTTCGTTGCTGTGTGCGAGCTTTCTTCTAGTTGCAGCGAGCGGGGACTGCTCTTTGTTGCATTGCGCGGCCTTCTCATTGCAGTGGCTCCTCTTGTTGTGGAGCACGGGCTCTAGGCGCACGGGCTTCCGTAGTTGTGGCTCATGGGCTTAGTTGCTCCGCGGCATGTGGGATCTTCCTGGACCAGGGCTCAAACCCGTGTCCCCTGCACTGGCAGGCGGATTCTTTTTTTTTTTTTTTTGCGGTACGCGGGCCTCTCACTGTTGTGGCCTCTCCTGTTGTGGAGCACAGGCTCCGGACGCGCAGGCTCAGCGGCCATGGCTCACGGACCCAGCCACTCCGCGGCGTGTGGGATCTTCCCAGACCGGGGCACGAACCCGTGTCCCCTGCATCGGCAGGCAGACTCTCAACCACTGCGCCACCAGGGAAGTCCTTTCCAAAGACTATTTTTTTTTTAAAGGAATTTTGCCTTTTTATTTTTAAATTTTATTTATTTATTTATTTATGGCGGTGTTGGCTCTTCGTTACTGTGCGAGGGCTTTCTCTAGTTGCGGCAAGCGGGGGCCACTCTTCATCGCGGTGCGCCGACCTCTCACTATCGCGGCCTCTTTTGTTGCGGAGCACAGGCTCCAGACGCGCAGGCTCAGTAATTGTGGCTCACGGGGCTAGTTGCTCCGCGGCATGTGGGATCCTCCCAGACCAGGGCTCGAACCCGTGTCCCCTGCATTGGCAGGCAGTTTCTCAACCACTGCACCACCAGGGAAGCCCCAAATACTTTTGATCCATGGTTGGTTGAACCATGGATGTAGATCCCTAGAAGATGAAGGGCTGGCTGCAAGTATACCCACAAGATAAGATATTGTTTAGAAAGATATTCAATAAATGATAGCTATGGCTATTAGTCATAAAGGATACCATAAAATTCTGAAAAATGCTTTCAAATCAAAATACGTTTAACTTAAAATCACAATGAAGTACTACGTTAGACATACTAGGATGGCTATACTCGAAAAGACAGACAATAACAAGATTTGGCAAAGATGTGGAGAAATTAGACTCTCATTCACTGTTGGCGAGAATGTAAAATGATGTAGACACTTTGGAAAACAGGTTGGCAGTTGCTTAAAAAGTTAAGCCTAGAGTTGCCATGCGACCCAGTAATTCCACTCTAGGTATAACCCAAGAGAATTGAAAAGATATGTGCCCACAGAAACTTGCACATGAACGTTCATAGCAACGTAATAGCCTAATAGTGGAAACAACCTAAATGTCCATAAGCTGATAAATGGACAAATACCACAGATTATTATTTTTAGGCAATAGAAAGAAATGAAGTACTGATATATGTTAAAACATAGATGAATCTTAAAAACTTTGAGCTAAATTAAAGAAGCCAGATGCAAAAAGCTACATATTATATGATTCCATTTATATTAAATGTCAGGATAGGCAAATCCATAGAGACATAATCCATAGAGACATAGGCCATAGCGATTGCCAGGGCCTAGGGAGAGGGCAAAATGGGGAGTGACTGCTAATAGGTACAGGGTTTCTTTTCAGAGAGATAAAAATGTTCTGGAATTAGATGGGGGTGATGATTACACAGCTCCGTGAATATATCAAAAACCACTGAATTGTACACTTTAAAATGGTGGATTGTTATCTCATAAACAAGCTATAAAGGAAAAGAATCTAAAAAAAGAATAGGTTTACATATCAATATATATAATTGAATCACTTTGCTGTATACCTGAAACTAACACAACACTGTAAATCAGCTATAGTTTAATAAAAAGTTTTTAAAAGGGTGAATTGTATGATAGGTGAATTATATCTCAATAAAACTGTTATAAATTTTATTAAATTTAAAACTAAAATGTTATACAATATTATGTATGTGATGTGTGATTTTTTAAAAAAATGTATAGAATAAAGAAGGAAACAAGGATGAAGGGAGAATTGCAAATTAACCATGATTGGTTGTTAATCGCTCCAAAAGGCTTAGAAACTATTGTTCTAATCTGGATCATCAGAAGATAGGATTAGATTCGAAAAAGTGGCATAGAAAGGTTTCCAATGAAGTCAGAACTTACTTTTTTTAAATGAAACAAAAGCTAACTTAAAATTTTTTCATGTTTTATTTTGTCTTGTTTTTCTCATTTTTATTTGAGTTTGAAGTTTAGAATGGCTCAGATTAAATATGATAGGTAAAAAAAATTATCTTTGGGAAAATAATATTTATCAAATATTTTCTTCTTTTATATGAGTACCTGTGTATGATATGTAAAATGTCAAGAAATAGGTGGGGCAAGAACTATAGAATGGAGCCAGGAAAACAATGCTTTTCTTTGAAATAAAAAGGATGATTTTAAAACACTGAGTTTGGGACCTGGAAGGCAAACATATCAATTTGGCATTTGAATCCTTTCTCCTCCCAAACCCATCACATTCTTTTCTCTATCTTCATACTAATGCTGGGTAAAAGGTTCATCAATTCCTGGGTATGATCCAAATTAGATTTGGATTTGTACCTATGAGAACCTATGATCTAAGTGGTACTTGGCTTATCTACAGTTCTCAGGACTTAATGCTTATCATTATAACGTTATGGTAACAAAACACTGGCAGATATAAAGGAGTGTCATTTATTCTAGTCATATTAAAGATTTTAGAATAAATTATTCCTTTGTTAGAAAAGTTCTTTGAGGGCAAAGTTTACATAAATCAAAGGTATTATTGTTATAGTTTCAAACAGAGTAAATATTCATCTACCCACAATGATTTAAGTATTTGGAAAAGAGATATAAAGCCCACCTAAGACTCCCTTGAGCTCTAAGGAGGGTCAAACTATGTTGCTTTGGATCCTCTTGCTTGTTCTCTGTTTTCTTCAGAAACTGAAGTTCAGAGGCACCACTGTAATAGCTGGACTAAATTTAAACTCCAGTTTTTTTACTCCAAGTTCATTACTTTTCCCTGACATCTAGTTGCCTCACATTATTTCAGCTTCTTCTTTGGGACTTCTTGAATTCACTATAAGTAACATCTCCCTTCGCCAAAAAAAAAAAAAAAAAAAAAAAACATAAAAAAACATGCTCTCTTAGGCAAAAAGAAGGACGTATATTACTTCACATAACTTTAAAAAGGGGGTTCATATTGGTTAGGTGAAAAGAACAAACGCAACCATGTCAACTTCAAAGGGGAACAAATAAGTGATTAGATGGTGTATTTGGACTGCTGGACAGGAACAGACATGGGACTTTCTCTTGAGTGATTTATTTTAGTCTTTTATTTAAAGCAGCCCTTATTTTTAGGTTGTTTGATTAACAGCCAAATTAGATCAACAAATTTCTCAGCGGGCAATTTTAACCTTCCAGAATTGGAAATGCTCTTGCATGTTCACTACCACCTTTAAAAATGAAACCAACCCCTTTTCAGGACACTGGTCCCAAGACAGATCAACCCTAAGACCTCTAAATATATCAGAACCAATTCAACCATATTCTGGGGAGGGGGCGGAGGTGGGGAAAGCAGCATAGTGCCTGGCTCCGACGCATTCTTCCTGCTCTCTTAGGTTATTTTCTGTTTATCAAATTACTCAGCCAGCTGCCTCAGAACCTATTGAGCAGAATATTCCTTCTCTTCTAGTCTCTGTTGGTTTTCATAAATCATAATGTGAGGCTAATGAAACTGGCTTAAAAAAAAAAAAAAAGCAAACAGCCAATAGATTTAACAGTTCCTTGTGCAACCATGAACTTTGGCTGACAAGCATTGAGCTCATAGAGAAATCAGCACTCAGATAGGACCCAAATATGGCCAGAAGAAAAGGGAAAGAAGCCCCATCAAAAGGAACTCGGTTACTTCCTAGGAACCTGAATGTGAAAACACATAGTAAGTGGTAAAGGCTTTGCTCGGCTAGACCACCATGAGTTCCCTGGAGCCCAAAGATAAGAGTGGTATATGGCCTCGCTTTCTGATAGTTTGTAGTCGTTTCACTTCCCATCACCCATGCCCCCTTTTTTGAGAGAAGAATGTACAATGCATGCATATTTAGGATTCTCCTTACTTTCAGTAGGTGTGGATATGGTTCTGGGGAACTACCTCTTCCATCAAATGTAGCGGTTGGGAATATAACCTTTTCTGAGCTGATCTGTGTTCTATTTCCTGGTCACAATAATTGGTTCAGGCCAATCTGTGCCAACTACCCTAAATTCTGGGACCTCTCTTCGAGATCTTTTTGGGCGAGACTATCCCTTCTGTTGGACTGAGAGATGTGAGGGAACCTGGAGCTGCGAAGTGGACCCTTGTGGAGCCTGAGGATGGAATCAATGCAGCAGAGTAGAGCTCAGACAGACATGGAAACAGACAGAAGCTGAGTTCCCATGGCATTGTTTGAACCTCAAATCCTGCCCTACCTAACGCCGCTGAATTTCTCAGTTACACAGACCGATAAATTCCCCTTCTCTGTTAAACCATGTAAGTTAGGTCCTTCATCACCAGCAACAGAAAGAGTCCAAACTGATATACATTTCATTTACACAAATGTCCTTGTGTAAACTATAACATATAAATGCATTCATAATTTCAGCCATTTCTATTGGGAGATAATTTGCAGAATCTGTTGAAATAGACATTGTTGGATATATATCTAGGACAAATGGAAGCCATTATGTACTTTGTAAAATACGAAATTATGCAACATTACTTTGTTGCACCAGAGCGTTATTACAATCATAACTCCTGCACACGCATATCCTTGACCACCCACTGGGACCACAAGTAAATCTGAGGTTAGCAATGCTCAGACTGTCACATGCAGAGAGTTGTTTATTTGTGTAAGCAATCAAAATCCAGTAATTAAACTGAGTAGTAGATGATGTTTCACTTTATAAGCAATGTAAATCAATTTAGAAGTGAATTGCCAATGACTAGAGACTAATAACAAAATAATAAGGTAATACAAAAAAGTTTGAGTGGAAAAAGACCAGAACATTTGATTTGGGCCATGAAAAAAAGTCATAGTCTTCTATGGATTCATTTATGACTTTCTGTCTTAAGCCCTGAATGCTCTGAAGATACCACTAATGGAAGGTAAGGGAAAGGAATATTTATTTCTAAATGTCTGTTGTCAGTTAGGAAGCTTTCTGTAGCACAAACACAATTTAACCTGGCTTAGAGAATAAGGGAATCTATCGACTCACATAACCAGAAATACTAGAGAGCAAACTTTAGGGTGAGTTTGAGCAAACGGTTTGTAATACCATCAGGACCATTGCTTCCCATTTTTTGGCAATTCCCTTGACTGTACCATCCTTCTTTTATTGAGTTTTTAGTTAGGCTGGCTTTCCTTATGGTAGCAAAGTGACTACCAGCAGCTCCCAGTACCAAATGCTTTCTCATTTACCCTGGTGGCAAAAGGGGCTTCCCTTCCTTCCCAGCATAAAACCAAATTATTATGCTTCACACTGGGATTTTCCCACTGCTGAAAAAAATTACTGTGGCCAGATAAGTTATCACTATAGTAATTTCAGACCTGGAAAATGAGCCTGTACCTGAACCAGTAACACAGACAGGGCTAGACTAATGAGAACCCAACTTCAGAGCTAGGAAGAAGTTGAACCCACCAAGCCACATGGTTTCTACCCAAAGCAACAGTGTGAAATGGATATTATGGAGGCAACAATTATGTTTTTTACTACCATGTGCCAGATTGAAGCTGACCAACAGGATGGGCTATCTGGGCAGTTGCATAGGGTACCAACGTACTTGAAGCCCTCACAGGAAATGTACCTAGATGGAGAAAGTTGTTCAGGGCCTTCCCATGTGAGGGTCATCAAGCCTCACATAATGCCAGGCTAATTTTCCCATAGGAAAACATGGAAACTAGGGAGAGATGAATTCTAACAACATATCCATCTACTACAATTGTTGCCTAATTTTGTCTTTTTTTTCCCTCAAGGTTATCTCTAATATTTCATAGCATGCTTTCTCCTAAAGTAACAGCACAGTGTGTTAGGGTGTTTGGCCTTATATTAGCACGTCTAACTTCTATTCCAAAGATATTGATTTTCAGGCTCACTTTTTCAGCACTATTATTTGGACCACATTCAAATGAATGCTTAGAAGTCATAGCTATCGGATACTAAAAATACTTTAAATCATAACAACGGTGAACGTTAAAATAGAGGCAAAATAGTTACAGTTACCAAGTATTTGGAGCAGGCACCAGCAGACACATATGGTGTCCCTGGTCACCCCTCCTAAGCCCACTTCTGATCTCCAGTGGCAATTGACAGTTTCACCTCAAATCCCACCACGTCTTTCCATTTTATATCTCAGGGCCTTCTCTGAAATCTTACACTACAGCACCTAGTTGGCCCATAGCCAAGCAAAGTCAGGAAATGTAAGAGTTACTCAATAAATATTTGTTGAAGGAGTAAATGTTGAATGAGTATAATAGATTGCTATTAAACTGCCTTGTCAGTAGACAAACTGCAAGGCTCTTGCCATGCCACGAGGGGCATATATGTTTAGAATCTGAACTACATGGGACATAACAGTAGAATGTTCTGCAGTGATGGAAAGTTTCTACATCAGTGCTGTCCAATACAATAGCTACTACCCACATGAAGCTATCGAGCACTTGAAAAGTGGCTAGTGTGAGTAAATAGCTAAATTTTAAATTTTAATTTAATCTTATCCTATTGAGGTATAATTGACATAGAACATTACAGTAGTTTCAGGTGTACAACATAATGATTCACTCTTTGTATACGTTGCAAAGTGATCACCACAATAAATCTAGTTACTATCCATCACCATATATAGCTATAAAAATTTTTTTTCTTGTGATGAGGGCTTTTAAGATTTACTCTTTTAGCAGCTTTCAAATATGCAATACAGCATTATTAACTTTATTTTATTTAATTTAAATGAATTTGCATTTAAATTTAAATAGCTATATGTGTCCAATAGCTACCCTATTGGAAAGCACAGGACAGGAAATGTCACGTATAGCCACAAAAGTCCTCTTACTCCTTGCCACACTCAACCGAGGAAGTATTTATTTAGTAACGGTTCATGGATGCACAAAATTATTAGTCACTTTGGGAAACCCATGTGGCTTGAGTCAGCTCCATGCCAGGCACTGTACAAGGTTTTTCGTTTACTTGACTCAAAGTCAAAACCCAGCAAAAACAGGCAGGTGGAAGCAAGATGCTTGTGTGGTTACCTTGGCTTGTGCTTATGATGGGCTTTGAGCACAGACCTTCCGTGCTGGAATTCTTTGTGTTGGCTTAGACAGGTAGAGGAGGATGTGACTGAGAAACGAATGTGGCAGTTTAAATCCAGCCCTTTCAAATGCATTTACAGTTAAATATGAAAACAGTGCTGCTTTAAAACAACCATTCATGTCTAGGAAAACATCTTTGAATCCTTCATTATTAGAAAAATTCCTTTTTCCTAAGAAGAAAAAGGAATCTATATTTTGTGTAGGTATCAGTGTTCAGGTTGCAAAGACCGAACCTCTAGTTTCAAAGAAGCTTCTAAACTTGGCAAGGCCTGTTCCCCATCACTAATAATAAAAAATACTTTGTGTGCATACAGCTTGCTCTGTGTGGTTAACAGAGGTCACAGTGGGCAGCAGATGCTCAGGGGTTCTATTCTCAGCTCTCTCCTGCCTCAGTCTCCGACCTCAGAAAAGCTGATGTAGATTTAGGCTAAGGGCTCCAGGGTGCACGTCAGAATGTTCACTCAAAACTCTAATAGCAGCACTTTTGATTCTGATTTGATGAAACAGGGCAGGGTACAGCCACCTACCATCCTGACCCATCCCCTAGGCTTTCTAGGGACCACTTTCTGACATCACTACCCAAGAGACTCACCTTTTCCTCTTTTCTTCTCCTCTGCATCCCTTTCTCACCCCACCCTAATTTCCCACAATGGTTGCTTATTACATACCCACTCAGCCAACCAGTTAATAGCAAGGATGACTGTGGTATAATTTCAGATCTTGGGGATACAAATTAATGAAATTCAAGCAGGTAAGTCTCAAATACACAGTCTCATTACTTAAACCTGCTTGAAGCAGCTGAGCACGTTGGTGATATTCTTTGTTTGAACCAGAGGACTCAATTTTTGCACAGAGGCAATTATCCCCAAAGCATGAGGATACCTTATGCTCCAGACTCAAATTCTCAGTTTCATTGCATTTCCTACAGCACCCCCTGACTTAGATGCCAATTTGCATCTCTTTTTCAAGGTTTCCCCTTCCGGGCCACCTTCTGGATTAAATCTGCTGTAGGTTCTAAGGTTCCAGGTTTAGTAATTGTGGCACTTTGAGGGTTCAGGAGAGCCTGTCATCCTTATGCAGTCCAAGAACCATGGAGAAGAGGGCAACATGACACTTCAAGCCAATATCCAAGGGGACGCTTTTAAAATTTAGATTTTTACAATGATGACTTTTATTCTGAGTGACCTGAGTGGCTACTGTAGGGTTCTGAGCAGAGGAATGGTAAAGGAGACTGAACTTTCCCAGGCTTCTTCTGCTGGATTTGGATCTCCAAATGTTACTCATCCCTGTATTTCCCACTGCTGTGTTCTGCCACTCTGGGGGGAAACCTTATTCTTGCTCTGCCTGCTGGGTTCGCTTCCTCTCCCTCACCATTTACAACAAGCTCTGTCCATCCAGCTCTGCTCCCAGACTTTTCCTTAGCCAGGTGGGCTCTCTACCTGCTGACCCCAGTTCCTCTTTTCTCGGCCCCTCCGTGGCAGCCAACAGAGCCAGGCTGTCTCCTTACTAACGTCAACAATGTAATAGTTTATCATCTGAAAGCAGTATTGCCTTCTGTATGTGTTTGACTTTGCATAGAAGTTTCACTATTTTCTCAGAGATGCCCCAGGTCAGGGTGACCCACATCTGTCAGTGGTCCCCCTCCCACATGGGTACCTTGACTCTGCTCAGCTTGTTGCCCCGCTTCTCACCTTTACAATCTGCTTCATAAGGACATGCCGACACTTTACTGTATGTGAATCACTGCCTTTCGGTTATCAGTTAGAAACATTTAGCTCGAGGCTGGGCATACACACACCTGGCGGTGCAGTTGAAGACCTCGAGTCCCTTGTGTACTCCAAGGGTGGCCCTCCTCGAGTCAGCAGATCAGCATCACCTTGTTTTTCATCTTGGTCACTTTGGCATTCTTATTCTGAGTGTTTCATCCCAAAGGCTGAGGGATTTGAATGCATCACGCAGGTTTCGTGCAGTAAAACGGTGAAATGCCCCATAGGGAAACTTTTTCTTGGGGTTGGCTGTCATGTTGTTTTTCTTGGAGTATCCAGGAGTAAAAGTTCAAAGAACCACACCAGGATAAGCCATGTGGCTGACAGCGTCTTGGTGCTCCAGCCTGGTGCGCTGGAGGAGGGAGAGCCAAGTTCAGGACATTGCTCCACCAGAGACCTCCCGACCCCACATAGTATCAGTCGGTGAGAGCTCTCTGAGAGATCTCCGTCTCAATGCTAAGACCCAGCTCCACCCAACGGCCAGCAAGCTCCACTGCTGGATGCCCCATGCCAAACACTAAGAAGACAGGAACACAACCCCACCCATTAGCATAGAGGCTGCCTAAAATCATACTAAGGTCACAGACACCCCAAAACACACCACTGGACACAGCCCTGCCCACCAGAAAGAAAAGATCCAGCCCCACCCACCAGAACACAGGCACCAGTCCCCTCCACCAGGAAGCCTACACAAGCTACTGAACCAACCTCACCCACTGGTGGCAGACACCAAAAACAACGGGAACTACAAATGTGCAGCCTATGAAAAGGAGACCCCAAACACTGTAAGTTAAGCAAAATGAGAAGATGGAGAAAGATGCAGCAGATGAAAGAGCAAGGTAAAAACCCACCAGACCAAACAGATGAAGAGGAAATAGGCAGTCTACCTGAAAAAGAATTCAGAGTAATGATAGTAAAGATGATTCAAAATCTTGGAAACAGAAAGGAGAAAATACCAGAAACAATGATAAACAACACAATAAACGAAATAAAAAATTCTCTAGAGAGAAGGAATAGCAAAATAACTGAGGCAGAAGAACAGATAAGTGACCTGGAAGATAAAATAGTGGAAATAACTACCACAGAGCAGAATAAAGAAAAAAGAATGAAAAGAATTGAGGACAGTTTCAGGGACCTCTGGGAAAACATTAAATGCACCAACATTCAAACTACAGGGGTCCCAGAAAAAGAAGAGAAAAAGTAAGGGTCTGAGAAAATATTTGAAGAGATTATAGTTGAAAACTTCCCTAACATGGGAAAAGAGAGAGTCAATCAAGTCCAGGAAGCACAGAGAGTCCCATACAGGATAAATCCAAGAAGAAACACACCAAGACACATATTAATCAAACTATCAAAAATTAAATAGAAAGAAAAAATATTAAAAGCAGCAAGGGAAAAGCAACAAATAACATACAAGGGAATCCCCATAAGGTTAACAGCTGATCTTTCAGCAGAAACTCTGCAAGCCAGAAGGAAGTGACAGGACATATTTAAAGTGATGAAAGGGAAAAACCTACAACCAAGATTACTCTACCCAGCAAGGATCTCATTCAGATTTGATGGAGAAACTGAAACCTTTACAGACAAGCAAAATTTAAGAGAGTTCAGCACCACCAAACCAGGTTTACAACAAATGCTAAAGGAACTTCTCTTGGCAGGAAACACAAGAGTAGGAAAAGACCTACAAAAACAAACCCAAAACAATTAAGAAAATGGTAACAGGAACATACATATCGATAATTACCTTAAGTGTAAATGGATTAAATACTCGAACCAAAAGACGTAGACTGGCTGAATGGATACAAAAACAAGACCTGTATATATGCTGTCTACAAGAGACCCACTTCAGACCTAGGGACACATAGAGACTGAAAGTGAGGAGATGGGAAAAGATATTCCATGCAAATGGAACTCAAAAGAAAGCTGGAGTAGCAATTCTCATATCAGACAAAATAGACTTTAAAATAAAGACTATTACAAGAGAAAAAGAAGGACACTACATAATGATCAAGGGATCGAACCAAGAAGAAGATATAACAATTGTAAATATTTATGCACCTAACATAGGAGCACCTCAAACATAAGGCAAATGCTAACAGCCATAAAAGGGGAAATCGACAGTAACACAGTAATAGTAGGCAACTTTAACATCCCACTTTCACCAATGGACAGATCATCCAAAATGAAAATAAATAAGGAAACACAAGCTTTAAATGACATATTAAACAAGATGGACTTAACTGATATTTATAGGACATTCCATCCAAAAACAACAGAATACACATTCTTCTCAAGTGCTCATGGAACATTCTCCAGGATAGATCATAACTTGGGTCACAAATCAAGCCCTGGTAAATTTAAGAAAACTGAAACCGTTTCCGACCACAGCGCTATGAGACTAGATATCAATTACAGAAAAAAAAAACTGTAAAAAATACAAACACATGGAGGCTAAATAATATGCTACAAATAACCAAGAGATCACTGAAGAAATCAAAGAGGAAATCAAAAAATACCTACAAACAAATGACAATGAAAACACAATGACCTAAAACCTATGGGATGCAGCAAAAGCAGTTCTAGGAGGGAAGTTTATAGCAGTACAATCCTACCTGAAGAAACAAGAAACATCTCAAATAAACAACCTAACCTTACACCTAAAGCAATTAGAGAAAGAGGAACAAAAAACCCCAAAGTTAGTAGAAGGAAAGAAATAATAAAGATCAGATCAGAAGTAAATGAAAAAGAAATGAAGGAAACGATAGCAAAGATCAATAAAACTAAAAGCTGGTCCTTGAGAAGATAAACAAAATTGATAAACTATTATCCAGACTCATCAAGAAAAAAAGGGAGAAGACTCAAATCAACAGAATTAGAAATGAAAAAGGAAAAGTAACAACTGACAATGCAGAAATACAAAGGATCATGAGAGATACTACAAGCAACTATATGCCAATAAACTGGACAACCTGGAAGAAAAGGACAAATTCTTAGACAAGCACAACCTTCTGAGACTGAACCAGGAAGAAATAGAAAATATAAACAGACCAATCACAAGCACTGAAATTGAAACTGTGATTTTAAATCTTCCAACAAACAAAAGCCCAGGACCAGATGGCTTCACAGGCAAATTCTATGAAACTTTTCGAGAAGAGCTAACAACTATCCTTCTCAAACTCTTCCAAAATATAGTAGAGGGAGGAACCCTCCCAAACTCATTCTACAAGGACACCATCACCCTGATACCAAAACCAGACAAAGATGTCATAAAGAAAGAAAACTACAGGCCAGTATCACTGATGAACACAGATGCAAAAATCCTCAACAAAATACTAGCAAACAGATTCCAACAGCACATTAAAAGGATCATACACCATGATCAAGTGCGGTTTATCCCAGGAATGCAAGGATTCTTCAATATATGCAAATTAATCAAGGTGATACACCATATTAACAAATTGAAGGAGAAAAACCATATGGTCATCTCAATAGATGCAGAAAAACTTTCAACAAAATTCAACACTCATTTATGATAAAAATTCTCCAGAAAGTAGGCATAGAGGGAATCTACCTCAACATAATAAAGGCCACATATGACAAATCCACAGCCAACATAGTTTGCAATGGTGAAAAACTGAAAGCATTTCCTCTAAGATCAGGAACAAGACAAGGTTGCCCACTCTCACCACTATTATTCAACATAGTTTTGGAAGCTTTAGCCACAGCAATCAGAGAAGAAAAAGAAATAAAAGGAATCCAAATAGGAAAAGAAGTAAAGCTGTCACTGTTTGCAGATGACATGATACTATACATGGAGAATCCTACAGATGCTACCAGGAAACTGCTAGAGCTAACCAATGAATTTGGCAAAGTAGCAGGATACAAAATTAATGCACAGAAATCTCTTGCATTCCTATACACTAATGATGAAAAATCTGAAAGAGAAATTATGGAAAAACTCCCATTTACCATTGCAACAAAAATAAAAAAATACCTCGGAATATACCCACGTACGGAGACAAAAGACCTGTATGCAGAAAATTATAGGACACTGACGAAAGAAATTAAAGATGATACAAACAGACAGAGAGATATACCATGTTGCTGGATTGGAAAAATCAACATTGTGAAAATGACTATACTACTGAAAGCAATCTACAGATTCAATGCAATCCCTATCAAACTACCACCGGCATTTTTCACAGAACGAGAACAAAAAATTTCACAATTTGTATGGAAACACAAAAGACCCCGAATAGCCAAAGCAATCTTGAGAAAGAAAAACAGAGCTGGAGGAATCAGGCTCCCTGACTTCAGACTATACTACAAAGCTACAGTAATCAAGACAGTATGGTACTGGCACAAAAACAGAATATAGATCAATGGAACAGGGTAGAAGGCCCAGAGATAAACCCATGCACATATGGTCCCCTTATCTTTGATAAAGGAGGCAAGAATATACAATGGAGAAAAGACAGCCTCTTCAATAAGTGGTGCTGGGAAAACTGGACAACTCCATGTAAGAGCATGAAATTAGAACACTCCCTAACACCATACACAAAAATAAACTCAAAATGGATTAAAGACTTAAATGTAAGGCCTGATACTATCAAACTCTTAGAGGAAAACATAGGCAGAACACTCTATGACATAAAGCACAGCAAGGTCCTTTTTGACCCACCTCCTAGAGAAATGGAAACAAAAAGAAAAATAAACAAATGGGACCTAATGAAACTTAAAAGCTTTTGCACAGCAAAGGAAACCATAAACAAGACGAAAAGACAACCCTCAGAATGGGAGAAAATGTTTGCAAATGAAGCAACTGACAAAGGATTAATCTCCAAAATATGCGAGCAGCTCACGCAGCTCAATATCAAAAAAACAAACAACCCAATCCAAAAATGGGCAGAAGACCTAAACAGACATTTCTCCAAGGAAGATATACAGATTGCCAACAAACATATGAAAGGATGCTCAACATCACTAATCATTAGAGAAATGCAAATCAAAACTACAATGAGGTATCACCTCACACCAGTCACAATGGCCATCATCAAAAAATCTAGAAACAATAAATGCTGGAGAGGGTGTGGAGAAAAGGGAACCCTCTTGCATTCTTGGTGGGAATGTAAATTGATACAGCCACTATGGAGAACAGTATGAAGGTTCCTTAAAATACTAAAAATAGAACTACCATACGACCCTGCAATCCCACTACTGGGCATATACCCTGAGAAAACCATAATTCAAAAAGAGTCATGCACCACAGTGTTCATTGCAGCTGTATTTACAATTGCCAGGACATGGAAGCAACCTAAGTGTCCATCAACAGATGAATGGATAAAGAAGATGTGGCACATGTATACAATGGAATATTACTCGGCCATAAAAAGAAACGAAATTGAGTTATTTGTAGTGAGGTGGACGGACCTAGAGTCTGTCATACAGAGTGAAGTACATCAGAAAGAGAAAAACAAATACCGTATGCTAACAAATATATATGGAAACTAAAAATAAAAAAAAAAGGCTTCTGACGAACCTAGGGGCAGGACAGGAATAAAGACACAGACGTACAGAATGGGCTTGAGGAAAGAGGGAAGGGGAAGGCTAAGCTGGGACGAAGTGAGAGTGGCATGGACATATATACACTACCAAATATAAAATAGATAGCTAGTGGAAAGCAGCCGCATAGCACAGGGAGATCAGCTCGGTGCTTTGTGACCAACTAGAGGGGTGGGATAGGGAGGGTGGGAGTGAGACGCAAGAGGCAGGGGATGTGGCGATATATGTATACATACAGCTGATTCACTTTGTTATACAGCAGAAACGAACCCAACATTGTAAAGCAATTATACTCCAATAAAAATATTTTTAAAAAATTAACTCTTTTTGATAAAATTGTAGAAAACCTGGAAAATACAGATAGGCTTAAATGGGAAAAATACTTGCAAACATCTAGAATCCCACTAACCAAGTATAAATACATTTTCCAAAATGTTATATATATATGGTTTGTTTTACAAAATTACAATATGTTATGTATATCAATATTTGTATTCTGTTTTGTTCGCTTCAAGTTATATAATAAGCAGCTCCTCAGCCATTTAAAGAAATAATTTTTAGTGGCTGCATTGGATTCCACTCTGTGATTGTATCATTATTTAGTCAATTTCCTACTTAAGCATTCTGATTGTTTCCAAGCTTTTGATGTTATAAACATGCTAAAACAAGTGATCTATATATAAATATCTGAATGGTTCGCTGACAACTTCATTCTATTACATCACTGAGTCACGGGCTAAAAGAATATTTAAGGCAGGCTGAGACTCTCTAAATGAAGACTCCAAATTCAAATGGGAGTGAACAGAGTCACAGAGCATTGTCCAATCCCCTCAGAGTCCCTTGACCTTGGGCAGGAAGTGAAGTTTGGGGGGCATTCTAGGAACCCCTAGGTAAGTAAAGCTTTTAATTATTTAAACTGATTTCTGAAGACCTGCACCTGCTAGAGCATATTAATCAATGTTGATGAAGTAGCTTCAGCTCTCAGGGATAGCAGATGGATAAACACACCTCGCCTCACACCATTGCTGGCTTCAAGTTCTCCTTTAAAGGCAAAACGGTAATCGTCTTTGAACCCCCCTCTCTCAGCCCACAAAGCGAGACACCAGTTCACCTTTGTTCTGATTCCTAATTAAATCCTGAGATTATACTAGTTCTGAAGAGCAGCTATTCAATAGCAACGAGAAACCTGTAAAGCATTAATACCATATAGATCCAGGGATGGGTGCAAACAGCAAACTGCTCCAGTACTTGCCACATCAGCAAAACAAGGACAGTAGGATTTTATGCGGACACATCAAAGCAGAGAACCGGAGAACAACCAGTGATTTTTCTCCCTTGAATTTTGTATGACAATCATCTTCTGAGGGATTACCACCATATATTGATTCTCAAAATACATACGCTGCAATGTAAATCAGACTATTTACCTCTTTCAGATAAGGCAATGCATGCAAACAGATTATTTCATTTGTCCCACATCATCTATCTGACCTAGATTCATTTCCTTCAACTTTTCTATGAATACCTCCTATGAGCCTTGTTGGGAGATTTGCAAAGCTGATTAACACAAGATCTCTGACTTGAGGAAGGCAAAGTCTAGTCATGAAAGCAAAAATTCTGATAATGCGTCCAAGCATACTTAGGGAAAAATAGAAGCAGCAATATGTTGAGAAGGAAGTAAGTTAAACAAAGCCTTGGCGTCAACATTTGTGGGTAGGCAAAAACTACAAATGCACCAGGAATATGATACCTGAAAAAATAAATAAATAAATGTGGATCTAACACACAAATTCAGTCTCACTATTGTACCCTGGAAATCAGATGCATTTACACCCAAATCAAAGTCTGTAAAGATAACTACTTTTTGGATCCTTTTTCAATGTAATAATTACTCTTCATAAAAGCTCGCAGTAAACATCAATTTCCATGTAATTAAAATCAGTGCCTTTGTTCATGTAACAGGATAATGCCATCGTATAACATGCTGGTACGAGAAGGACAGATTGAAATGGGCAGATCTGTATATACAAATGCCTTAGGGAAACAGTCAACTCCAGCTAATTCAATGATAGACTAGAGTTTATGTATCATCTAGACACTTTTGTTTTCCTCTTCCCTGTTCTCTCCCTCAGGCTGCTTGACCTTTCCCATTTGCTATTTACCACTTTCAACTGGGCTTGTAGAGCAGCAGAAAGGTGAGGTCAAACATCAGTGTTGCAACTCCATAGACGTTCTAATGAAAGGGTTTGAGAGAAGATAATACGGAAGTATACACAATAGTATTAAATAAAGTTTAGAAATTATCAGAGAATTTTAATTATCTTTGACACTTCCAGGCCTTTTTACCTGCAGAATGGAAAATAAGCTATTGCTGTCACAAAATATGAATAAGCTTGAGTTTTCCAAATTTTTTAAGTGTCTAATCACTATTCAAATGTAAGTTGCTTGTCATATTTTTAGAGGGATTCACAAGTCCAGGGCCCAGGCTAAGCTTTAAAAAATTGAGTGACTCCTTATCACTCTGTTCAGACTGAGTCCTCCTGGCCCGCTGCTCTGTGGCTGGTCCTGTCCTCAATAAGATGCTCATGAATTCTGTGGCCAACAGAGCAAATTGCTGAGAACTTCTTGCCAGGTGTTCTTTCCTTAGTGGAAAAACAAAGATTTCCCGTGAATAACTGTCCCTGTGTATACTATAAAATATACCATATGTACAGCTCTGTGTAAGAATCCAGCACGGCTCCGGGCATGGTGAGATGCTCAAAATGCCTTTTCCAAACCTGAAAGATGCTCAAAAATACCTTCTCTTAAATTATTTCATGTCGTCACACTCACAACAAGCATTCACATTTTTATGGCATTGCTCAAGTAAACTGGAGGGGATTTGAGGACATCTGTACGGAGCTTGATAGAAAAAGTAATTATGTTTTCTTTATATTAAAGAATTATAAAAATAAAATATAAAGTAATTAAAGAACATATTAAATACTGCATTTGTATAAAATTTTCCAAATAAAATATTACCAAATTAAAAAAAATAAAATTGAGTGAATGTCACTGTCATGGAACATTTTCATGCAATAACTCCTGAAGCAAATCCACTGATGAGAAATAAATGGGGAAGCAAAGCAGTGTGTATTTACAGGACTAGAAATACTGACCCTTTCAAAGCACTCAATCATTCTGACTTTGTTTCTATGTATCAGGAAGTGAGTGATAAAGAAAGAATCCTGTTAGGTCAATAGATGCTGGCAGGAGCCACAGGTGCTTTTGCATCGTACTCTTACTGGATGGCTGCTATCAAGAAGGCTGGCCTATAAAGCAGAACCACGGTGAGAGCAGCACTCCTGCCAGTGAGAAGGCAGTCTGCTCTGGATGGATCATCTATTTTATATTATAGATCAATTTTTATTCATCTTCATTTCTGATGCTATCTCTGGTTGAAGAAACAAGCCTCAGCAATTTGGGATCACCTAGCCATCTGAATCAGCTGTCACAATACAGGTATGAGAGTTTCATATATATAAGCTGACACTTTACTTCTTCAAGGGAATGGTTCTTATTGTGCTTAATCAAAGAGTGAGTTACTGTGTCTCACACATTCATTGCTAGAACTTAATGTACTATGACTCAAAGGTTCATCTCTACCCCATGGAGCCATTCACTTCATGTTAGTTGGAGGTCCACCCAAGAAAACTAAATTCCTGCCTCAGCATTGTCTTGCAAAGTAAATCTGGAGTATATGCCTACAGTTCCCACTTCATTCACTTTGTAATCTTAGAAAGGAAAGGAACACATTTCCTTTCCCCCCACGTTGTCGAACTCAGACTTCATAACAGACCTACAGCATTGTCATATGATTCCCATGTCTCAAACACACAAACAGAAAAGCACTCCCAAAATCTTGGGGGCTGGGGAGAGAAAGACTTCAAAAGAAGTCCTTAAAGCAAATTTTTATGTTTTGCTCACTCACCAGCTGTTCCCATTTCCTTTTTCCCTTGCTGCTTTCTACTACATAGCCACTACTTCTTCAGCCTCGCTTGAAGCTGAATGTGGCCATGTGACACAATGCTGGCCAATGAGATCCAAATGGAAGTGTGAACCATTAACATGCTTAATTATCTTCAATGAAAGAAAGAAAGGAAGAAAGAGAGAATGGAAGAAAATAGAAAAAAAAAAGAAAATATTCTTCCCTTCATCCTGTGTCTCTTTATATATATCTTCCTCTTCTCTCCGTCAATATTCTGGAAAGAGTAGACATCCTCCCTGAGTAGACTTACCCAGCATTCATCTCCTCCTGCCTAAGCTTCCAGTTTGGGATCCACTCCTTTCCTGAGAGTCCTGTGCTTGTGGGAAGTTGACCCTATTCCCAGACATGGACTCATCCTCCTTGCTAAAGTAATTGGTTCAGATAAACTGGTTTAGACAAATTTGAAATTTTCCTGGCCATGGGGATTAGGTCATGAATTGGCCAAAATAACTTGGTTTTCTTTCTCTTCTAGGAAAGCCTCCAAAAGGTTACCCACACTTTCTCTTTCTGGATCTTGTGTTTTTCTGAGGAGAGGCATGAAACTGCTGCAGTCATTTTGTCACCAGAAAGAAAACCAGACCTGAAATAATCTGACACTATGGAAAGCAGAAATACAAGATGATAATAAACTTTATTTTAAACAAATTTCCATGTACTTTACTAACTTTGCTGCACCCCACAGCTTGTAGGATCTTAGTTCCCTTACCAGGGATCAAACCCATGCCCCCTGCAGTAGAAGCACAGAGTCCTAACCACTGGACCACCAGGGAATTCCTGATAATAAACTTTTTAAGTGACACTATTAAGCCTAACACCTGCCCTCCTCTGAATTTTCCAGGTATGTGAGGCAATGAACTTCTTTATTATTTGAATTCAATTTTCTGTTACTGGACACCAAAAAAATTTTAAAGGAAAAACTCCACATCATAAGGGGTTTTTATAGTACAACCTAAATATGTTCTTTATCTACCGCCTTCTCTCCTTCCTCAATTGTCATTGCCTATGTTTAAGCCTTATCACCTTTCTCCTTAATTTTACCATATAATACTTAGCAAGTTCCTTTGACTTTAATTTCTCTTCCATTCACTCTGTTGATTACATAGCCATCGGATACTCATTTTAATACAGAAATCCGATCATCACAGTCCCTTCCCCAGGACTCTTCGCATGCATTCTCACTGTGCACAAGATGAAATCTAAATCCTTGATCCTGGTATGCAAAGTCCTTCAAGATCTCACTCCTACTTGCCTATCCAGTCTCATCACTAACCATTCTCTCTGCCCCCATCTCTTCCAACACACAATATAGGGATACATTACA
Source organism: Monodon monoceros (assembly GCF_005190385.1). NCBI lineage: Eukaryota > Metazoa > Chordata > Mammalia > Artiodactyla > Monodontidae > Monodon > Monodon monoceros. Next base: position 44,393,567 of record NW_021703777.1, read on the forward strand.
TTCTTGAAATTCTGAATTACATGTAGTTCTTAAACTTATGTACCTTTCTTCTGTTTTGGTGATTGCTCATCTGCAGTTCCCTCTGTTGGAACTGTAGACCTCTTTCCCACTGCTTGTCCAATGGGTAAATTAATGTTCATCCTAGCCCGAAGCTATAAAGCTTACTCCAATTTCTCCATAGTATCCATATATGACTTTTTTCATACAAGACCAAGTTCTTTGAAGACAGGGACTACGTTTAATTCGTTTTTACAACCCTGTTTCTTAGCAGTATCTGACATGATAGGTCCTCTATGTTTGAATAAATGCAAATCATAAATGAATGAATCAAATGCAAAGACTGAAATCTTACTTGGATTATTGGTTCTTCTACATGATAGCTAATTAAAGTAATAACCATTAATACATTGACTAGGCCATTCAGATGCCTCCTCCAGAGCCTTAGTCCCTGAGAGACATTTTCATAACTGCAGCATTGTTTTTGTCTTCCTGGAATGCTTTCCTACTACCCGTCCTTCTAGAATTACTTCCTGATCTTGACCACTGAGGCAAATATGTGATCCTGGACCAGCTTTCGTTTTCTTTTTTTTTTCCTTGTGGGCCAGTTTTTCTCTTCCAAGAATTTGACTCTTGAGCAGACACCTCTAGGACTTACCTGAGTCAGCTGATGGAAACGTACTTGATAACCATACCTGGGAATTTCTAAGGCTGAGAAATCTGAAGCTATCTTGGTTCTTGTCCTTCCCAAAACGTTCTAAAGTTTGGTTCTGTACTTCTATTCTGTGACCTACCTCTAGTGTCCTTCCAATAAATATCCTTTTGTTGTTAAAAAAGAATTGGTTCTGTTTCTTGTAGTCACAGAATTTTAATTGATGGTGCTTTTTCGATGCATGATAATTTAGGGCTTTCATACTATAAAATAACATAAAAGGAATATGTATTATTGTTGATCAATAAGTCAGGCTATTTCCCACTATGCCAGGAAATACCTAACTCACTGCCTGACATACAACACATCAATAAATTCTTGCTGAATGTATACTTCCAGGTGTGGGGAATTAGAGACTGAAAATGTCATCATTAGAGGCGGGGCAGCGGTCTTTTGGCTGTTACATTATTCTATTTCTCCCATTCTTTCATTTAAAAATTATTTAGTAAGCATATACAAGATTTTCAAGAAGCTTCCAGTCTAGTTAGTTAAATCATGGAATTAAGAGCAAACATAATCCCAAGCTCTTAGAGGTAAGTTATTACAGTACAATAAAATACAGTGCAATAACAACTAATATTAGGTAAGCAGATGGTAGAGTGAGAGTTCATAGGAGTAGCACCTAATTCAGACTTGTGCATTTAGGAAAGATTTCCTTGAAGAAGTGAAATCTAGGCTGAGACCTGAACAGGAGTTTACCTGGCAAAGTGGTTGGGAAGGATTATTCCAAACAGGAGTCATGTGTACAAAGGCTAGAGGAGAAAGGCATGATATCTTTGGAAAACAACCACAAATAGATCAGTATGTAAGGAATTTAAGGTGGGGTTGAGATGAGGCTGGAGAGGTAAATACAGATTATCATGGATCTTGAGGCCTGAAGCAACAAGGAATCAACCAAGGATCTTAAACAATGGAATGATACCATCAGATATAGACATACCATGTTGGCTGAATGGGAAGAATGGATAGGAAGGGGAGAAGCTGCAGAAAGGAAAACCACTTAAAGATGTACTGCCCTATTATTATAGCCACATATGGCTACTGAGCTCTTCAATACAGCTAGCACAAATTGAGATGGCTGAAAGTATAAAATACACACTGGACTTCAAACAGTGCAACAAATAATAATTTAAAATATGTCTGTATGTATAGCAGTAATTTTGAAGTGATTATATGTTGAAATGATAATAATATGGATACACTGAGCTAAATAAAATGTATTATAAAAATTAATTTCTCCTGTTTGGTCTTACATTTTTTAATGTGGCTGTTAGAAAATTTAAAATTATGTATGTGACTTGGGTTTGTGGCTTGCATTGTATTTCTATTGAACAATGCTGAGTTAAAGGGTTACTTTAGCAATCTGTATAAGATGATGAAGGCTTAAACTAAGTTAGATACAATTTAAGTGAAGTGGACTTACTTAAGAGATATAAAGAATTAGGATAGTTAGGTCATGCTGATGGCCGGATGAGAAAGGACAATGAGTGGCAAGAGTTAAGGATGGCTCTCATGCATCTAGCTTGGATACAAGCTAGATGGATACTAGTGATCTTCAATGAGGTAGGAGAGGAGCAGATTTAAGAGGAAGATACTGAGTTCAGTTTTGGATAGTTAAATTTGAAAGCCTCAATACCCAGTTGTATAAGTTGGTTATGCAGATAGATATATGGATGTAGAGCTCAAAAAACAGAGCTGGTGAATTTACATATTTGAGGATCCCTGATTACATGTGGCATTTAAAGTGTTTGGTACCATTGAGAGTGCCCAGAGCAAGAAGAGGACTAAGGAGCAACCTGTAACAAGTATAGACTTCATAGGCTATTACGCAAATGCCAACATATACTCTAAGGCAGTGTTCCCCAAACTGTGTTTTGCAGAACATTAGTCCCATAAGATACGCCTAAGAAAAAGAACATCCTGTGGCAAAATGTTGGGAAAAGTACTGCCCACTAGAGATTATAATACACACTAACGTATTAACATACTAAGGGCTCTGAGAAGACTGATAGTGAAGAAAACTATTTAACTTAGCATTTTCATCATATTTGACTACAGAAACCTTCCTTCTCTCCCAATAATACTTGTTAATATCTTAAGAAACACACTCAAGGAACACACTTTGAGAAGTGTTTTTCTATGGAAATCTAATCCTTTAGTAGGATAAAAAGTCAAAGAGAATTATATCAAATGTATGGCTTTTAGGGCATATTTATAAAGAAGTTACTTTATCACTTCTGCCAAATACATATATTTTTTCCAGGTTCCTCTATGCAAGCCTAAGCATATGTGGGAGAATTTTATGCTTTTTAAAATTTAAAGTGATCAAATTAAAATAAATACCAGATTTTCCATGAGTAGCATACTATCAATGCTAAAGAACTGCTGTAAGTTCATTACAAAGAAAAATTCTTGCTTAAGTTTGAATATGGGATATCTGATGGTCTAATAAAAGATTATCCCATAAAAACAGAGTTTGAAGGACAAAAATAATTTTCCACGGCATCCATTAAAATTGAGAAGAGGCACAAATTTTTTTTTCTTATAACCTGCTTATTTAGTTAAAAAATGTGCAAGCCACTATAATTTACATCACTTATGGTGCCTTTGGTGTGTTGATTCAGAAAATGAGTCAGGTAATAACACACCTTATAAGAGGCAGCAGATGGCATAATAATTTCCCTTGCTTAGCAACTAATATGTTATCCACTATGGGCACTGTCTAGATTTCCATACTAATGTACAGTATTAGATCATTTAACAACAGGAAGCCCCAACTCCGACAGCCAAGGGTCTAGGTATAAGAGGTGCTACATAAATAACAGCAGGCCATATCCAAACAAAGAAGTTCATACTTAAATTTTAAATTTCCTTTGGATTTAAGGTATCTTGAAATGCCATAGTTTTTAAAGCTACTTTAAAACCTGAATCATGCCATCACTTTGTATTTATGCAACATATTTACAGAAGATACATATATTTGATCTTACTTTTCCTCAAAAAATTCGTATACGATAGATGGGGAGTTAGGGGAGGAAGGAAAAGCACTGGATATAAAATATCTGGTTCTTGAACTCACCAGCTGATTGATCTGGAGTAAATGCTTAACCTCAAGTCTCTACTTCCACATCAGTAAATTAATAGTATCAGTATCAGTATCAACACCCCTGTCGGTAACCTCACAGGGGTGTTGTGAGGACCAAAACAAAACAACAGAATATAAGCTCAATGAAGCTCAGATTTTTGTCTTTTTTGGTTTACTGCTGTATCCTTAATACCTAGAAGTATACCTGGCACATAGTAATCATTCAGTGAATGTTGTGAAAATGTTTTGAATATTTCAGAGATATAATGTATTATATGTAAGGTACTATTATCACTAAACTACAGAAGGGAAAAAAGGCACAAAGAGTGTAAGAGCAAGTCACTTGCTCAAGTTATTTCTTAAGTCAGAATGGAGTTAAGACTGGATTCAAGGCAGGTCTCCTGACATTTTATTTATTTGGCTATTCAACAGTGTTTTTAGAGTGTATACTACATGCCAGGCATGGTTCTAGGTACTGGATATATAGTGGTAAAAAATATATACATGAAAGTTAGACATGGGACATAGACTGAATAAATGAACACATAAATAAATTGTAGTAAGTACTATAAAGGAAGAACAGCATCTAATGAGAAAACAACAGGGAGGGAAGGTTCCCTAATTTACAGCTAGACTGTATGTTTAAGCTAAAATTTATTAACAAAACCAGGTCACTCTTTTGAGAAGATGTGTATTTTTAGAGAATGTTCATTCATTTTTACACATATCATTATTTCAAACTATCACCAAGTCAGAAGTTTATCAATATCATCTAGAATTAACCATCCGAGACAGATCTATGAAAATAAACATTTGGAGAAAACAATGACAGCATTATTCACTTACCTCTATCACTTTAGTTCTCACAACTAGAAGCCCAATGATGTCTATTGACCTTAATATTAAAACTTGGCTATGAGTCTCAAAATATGCCTTCAAAATTATAAACTATCATTAAACCAAATTCATAACATACCTTACTTTTATTAAGCATTCAACAGGTTTTGCTGTGTTGCATTTTACTCTTTTAGAATGTTGAAGGTTATCATTAGTATACCGCAACATCATTTTCCCATGGGAACAAATGTTTGTTAAATGATTAGCTAAAGCTAAATGATTAGCCAAGCTAAAGACATATAAAGAAGGCTCTGTTTCTTATTCCTTTGAATTCTCAATGAATCCATTGAGATGACCTGACAAGTCCACATGCTTTTGTAAATGGTTAACTTAGGCTTTTAATCTATGCAAAATTGCTTTCTACTTTGCAGGCAATATTGGGAGAAGAGTAAGAGTTGGAACCAACTCTTCCTTTTTAAATGAACATAAAGAGAACATTGTATTTTGAATTAAAGAACAATTGCTGGTAAATATGCTCTCTTAGCCTGACATGGTTCACAGATAGAATTTTAAGGTCAGGTATTGCCAATCATCAGTAACTTTTTTAAACTTTAAATAATAATAATAAAGGTAGAAGCATTTTACTAAACAATTTAAGACAAAAGAATAATCCAAACTTTGTGGGGAAAAATTGGGTTTATATGACAAGTTTAGTGGAAGTAGAAAAATAGATTTAAATACCCATTAGAAAAGGGTGGATAGACTTATTAAAATCTCTTTTAAGGGAGTAAGTTTTCAAAATCTTTCTGTTCAATACAATTATTTGTTACTCTAAGAAACTATAATTTATAATCTTAAATAACTTTTACCCAGAATTATTAATTTCTTTTAAAATCAACTTTACTGAGGTATAATTTATATTTTAAAAAGTACCCATTTAAAGCATACAGTCAGTTCTTCTATAACTCAGCCCAAGTATTCCTAAAAATCATAGTGCTATAAAAATCCCCTCAATAAAAAATAAAGGATCCAGGGGGGAAATGGGGTTAGAAGAATAATGAAAACTATGTCATTCACACACACACACACACACACACACACACACACACACACACACACACGAAGAGGAGGAGAGAAAGGGGGAGGGGAGAGGGAGGGGTAAGGGGGGGAGGAGGAGGAGGAGAAAAACAAAGATATTACCTAATAAAAATGTAGCACACTTTAACAACTTTAAACCAACTAGAACTAAAAGACATTTACAAGGACTTCCCTGGTGGTCCAGCAGTTAAGACTCTGCACTCCCAATGCAGGGGGCCCAGGTTCGATCCCTGTTCAGGGAACCAGATCCCGCATGCCACATCTAAGAGCCTGCATGCCGCAACCAAAGATCCCACAGGCTGCAAGGAAGATCCCGCACATGGCAACGAAGATCCCACATGTCACAACTAAAGACCTGGCACAGCCTAATAAATAGATACTTTTTTTTAAAAAAAAAGACATTTACAGAACACTCTATTCAACAATTGGAGAATACACATTCTTCTCAAGTGCACGTAGAACATTCTCTAGGATAGACCGTATGCTGGGCCATAAAACAAACCTCAATAAATTTAAAAGGATTGAAATCATACCAAATATGTTCTCCAACTACCACAATTGAGTGAAATTATAAATTAATAACAAACAAATATGGGAAATTAACAAATATATAGAAATTAAATAACACACTACTAAATAACCAATGGGTCAAAGAAGAAATCACAATGGAAATTGAAAAATACTTTGAGATGAATGAAAATGAAAACACAGCATACTAAAACTTATGGAATGCAGCTAAAGCAAAATTTTATAGTTTTAAATGGCTACACTAAAAAATAAAAAGGATATCAAATCAATAACCTAAACTTACACCTTAAGACACTAGAAGAAGAAGAGTAAATTAAATCTAAAGCAAGCAGAAGGAAGGAAATGATAGATTAGAGTAGTAATAAATCAAATAGAGAATAGAAAAACAATAGATACAACTAATAAAACCAAACATTGGTTCTCTGAAAAAGTCGACAAAATTGACAAACTTTAAACTAGATTCTCCAAGCAAAGAAAAGAGAAGACTCAAATTACTAAAATCAGGAATGAAGGGGGAGACATAATTTCTGACCATACAGAAAAGGATAGTAAGGAAATACTATGAACAAATGTATGGCAACAAATTAGGTAACGTAGATAGACAACTTCCTAGAAGGACACAAACTACCAAAACTAACTGAAGAAGAAAAAGAAAATCCAAATAGACCTAGAAAAAGTGAAGATATTAAATTAAAAATAAAAAATCACCCAGAAGAAAAGCTGAGACCCAGATAGCTTCACTGGTTAATTCAAATATTTTTTTAAAAAACAACTCTTCACAAATAGAAGAGTGAGCATTTCCCAACTCATCCTATGAGGACAGTATTACCCCAATACCAAAACCACACAAAGATTTCACAAGAAAGAAAACTATACAGCAATATTTCTTACGAATATAGAAGCAAAATTGCTCAACACAATACTAGCAAACTTAATCCAGCAATATACAAAAAGGATCATACAATATAACCAAGGGTTTATCTCAAAAATGCAAGGTTGATTTAACATCCAAAAATCAATTAATATATCATGTCAATAGAACAAAGGACAATTCCCACAGAATCTTCCAAATAGATGCAAAACAAACATTTAAAAAAATTTAACATTTCATGATAAAAATATTCAACAAACTAAGAATAGAAGGAAACTTCCTCAACATGATAAAGGGCATCTACAAAATCCCTCAGGTAATCAAACTTAATGATGAAAGATTGAGTGCTTTCCTTTTAATATCAGAAACAAGGCAAGGATGTCCTTTCTTCACATTTCTATTCAGTATTGCGCTGGACTTTCTAGCCAGACAGATTATGGGGAAAAAATGAAATAAAAGGCATCCAGATTGGAAAAAAAGAAGCAAAACTATGTCTATTCACAGATGACATAATCTTGAATACAGAAAATCCTGAGGAATACACACACACACAATTAAGAGTAATAATTGAGTTCAACAAAGTTGTTGGATACAAGAACAATACACAAAAGTCAATTGAAGGTCTATACAATACGAATGAACAATCCAAAAATGAAATTGAGAAAATAATTCCATTTATAACAACATCAAAAAGAAGAAAATACTTATGAATAAATTTAACAAAAGTGAAAGACTTGTATGCTAAAACTACAACATATCACTGAAGAAAATAAAGAAGACCTAAACAAATGGAAAGGCATCCTGTGTTCATGGATAGAAAAACTTAATATTATCAAGATAGCAATACTCCTGATATTGATCTACAAATTCAACAAAATCTCTAGCAAAACTCCAGCTGAGGAGAAAAAGGACATCTTTAGCCATCAGGGAAATGCAAATCAAAACCTCAATGAGATACCAATTCACATCCACTAGGATGGCTACAATCAAGAAGACAGATAATAACAAGTGTTGGTAAGGATGTGGAGAAATTGGAGCCCTCACACACTGCTGATGGGAATATAATTTGATGCAGCCACTTTGGAAAACAACCTGGTATGTCCTCCAAAGACTAAACACAGAGTTAACATTTGACCCAGAATTCCACTGCTAGGTATATATACTAGGCAAAATGAAAACATATGTCTGCACAGAACTTGTACCCAAATAACATAGCACCATTGTTCACAATAGCCAAGCAATGGAAATAATCCAAATGTCCACCAATTGATGAATGGATAAACAAAGTGTGATGTAGCCATACAATAGAATATTATTCAACAATAAAAATAAATGAAGCACTGATACATGCTACATAGATGAACCTTGAAAACATGCTAAGTGAAAGAAGCCAGTCACAAAAGACCACAAATTACATGATTCCATTTATATGAAATGTCCAGAGTTGGCAAATTTATAGAGATATGAAGTAGTTTAGTTGATGCCTGGTACTAGGGAAGGGTATGTGGGGAAAATGAAGAGTGACTGGATAGATTCCTTTTTGGGGTTATGAAACTGTTCTCAAATTCATTATGGTGGTGGTTGTACAACTCTGAATATACTAAACTAAACAAAACAAACAAACAACCCTGAGTGTATGCTTTAAATGGGTGAATTACATGGTATGTGAAAATTCCAATTAAAAATAAAATGCACAAACAACAGAGAAAAACCAGTAAAATTCAAGCTGAGTTTTTTAAAAAGATCAATAAAATAATAAACTAGCTTAGAAGAATCAAGAAAAAAATAAAGACATGAATTACCAGTATAAAAATAAAAGAGGGATATCACCATAGATTCCATATATATTAAAAGAGTCAAAGAGAAATGTTTTAAACATATTTATTGCAATAAATTTGACAACTTATAAGAAACAGACCAAGTCCTTGATAGCCAAAATTTACAAAACCAAAACTGTCAAAAAAAAAAAAAATTAAATACCTGAATAGCCCTATATCATCTGAATAAATGAAATAACTTAAAATCTTCCAACAAAAAATACCCTAATTCCATATGCATTCACTGGTGAATTTTATCCAACATTTGAGGAAGATATAATAGTTGTCTTAGAGAAAGTTTCAGAAAATAGAGGGAATATTTCTCAACTTATTATGAGTCTACCACTACTCTGACACCAAAAGTAAAGCTATCACAAGAAAAGAAAATTAAAAACCAATCTCTCTCCTCAGCCTAGTTGGAAAAGTTCCTAATAAAATATTATCAAATCTAACTTAGCAACATATAAAAAGGATAATGCATCATGACCAAGTGGGATTTACCCCAGTAACAGAAAGTTGGTCTAACCTTTTAAAAATAATCAACGAAATTCACCACGTTAACAAACTAAAAAAGGAAATCCACGTGGTTCTCTAAATAGATTCAGAAAAAGCACTTGATAAAATTTAACACCTACTCAGGAACAACAACGACAACCAAAAACTCTCATCAAATTAGGCATAGAAAGGAATTTCCTCAAACTTTTTCTTGCTGAGAGCCATTGAAGGAGATTTAAATAAGTTGAGAGATATACCAGTCATGGATTAGAAGACTCAGTATTGTTAAGGTACCAGTTCTCTCTAAATTAGAATATAGTAGATTCAATGAAATCTCAATCAAAATCCCAGAAGACCTTGTGGTAGAAATTGACAAGTTGATTCTAAAAAAATTTTTCTTTTCTTGGCCGCGCTGCACAGCTTGCGGGATCTTAGTTCCCCAACTAGGGACTGAACACGGGCCACTGCAGTGAAAGTGCCAAATCCTAACCACTGGACTGCCGGGGAATTCCCTGATTCTAAAATGTAGGTAGAAATACAAATGATATAAAACAGCCAGAAGAAATATTTAAAAAAAAGAACAAAGTTGGAGTGCTTATATTTTCTGACTTCCAAGACTTACCATAAATTACAGTTATTAGGACAATGTGGTAGTAGTACGATGATAGACAAATAGACCAGTGGAACAAAATAGAGAGTTCAAAAATAAACCTACACATATATGGTTAATAAATTTTTGACCAAGGTGCAAAGTCTAGGGAAACAGTCTTTTCAATAAATGGTGCTGGGGCAACTGGATATCAGTATGGAACAAATATACTCCCTTCATGACATCATGCAAAAAATTTATTTGAAATAAATCATAAATCTAAAAGTAAAGGCTAAAATTTATTAACCTTATAAAAGACATGTAATAGAGGAAAATACAGAAGAAAAATTTTGCAACTTTTGTGAGGGAAAAGATATATTAGGACACAGAAAGCTCTAACCATACAATAAATATTAATAAAATAGTCTTTATGAAAATTATAAAATTCTACTCTTTGAAAGACACAGCTAAGAAAATGAAGTCAGTCCTCAACTGGAAGGAGATATTTGCAATACACATATTTGATAAACGGCTTGAAACCAGATAATATAAAGTAACCTTACAATTCAATAAGAAGACAAACAATCCAACTTTTCAAAAGATCGGAAGATTTGAATAGACACTTTGTACTAATTACCAAAGGAGATAGAAGAACAGTTAATTAGTACATAAAAAGATGCTTAGCATCATTAGTCACTAGGGAAATGCAAGTTAAAATCACAATGAAATATCACTACACACCCACTAGAATAGCTAAAATTAAACATTAAAAATCCAACTTTTCCCAAGGATATGAAGCAATTTCAACTTTCAGACATTGCTGTTGGGGGTATAAAATAGTACAAACACTTTGGAGACCTATTTGGTTGTTTCTTATGAAAGCTGTCACCATATGACCTAGCAGTTCCATTATTAATCCAAGGGAGAAGAAAGCAAATGTCCACCAAAAAAAGCTTGTACTTTAATGTTCAGAGAAGTTTTATTCATAATAGCCACAAACTGGAAAAAACACAAATACCTATCAACAGGTGAATGAATGGATAAATACATTTGGCATATCTATACAATGGAATATATTTCAGCAATAGAAAAGAATGATCTATTTGATACATGCAGCAATGTGGATGAATTTTAAAATATTAAAACATATATATAACAGTGTATGATCCGTCCATATGAAATTCTACAGCAAGCAAAACTATAGTGACAGAACACAAATCTACTGTTGCTTGGAGTTGAAGGCAAGAATCAGTACAAAGTGTATAAGTAAACTTTTGGGGGTGATGGAAATTTTCTGTATCTTGATTTTCACCATGGTAACATGGGTGCAAACTTTTGTCATACTAGGTGAACTATACAATCAGTTCTACTACAATGTTTTCAAAAATGCAAACTTGTTTTAACACGATAAAAAAAATTTTTAGTATTAAATTGACTTTTGATTTTACATGTGATTTCACCACTAAAAATACTAGATGAACACAGAAAGCTGCACACAACTGAAATAAGCCAAGTATAAGTATATACCATGCCAACCTTTGTGCTATTTTCCTACATTTTACTTCAAACTGTTATAAACCCCACCATACACTGTTATTACATTTGCTTTTAAAAGGTAATTTTTTTAAAAGAAAGGATAAAGATCAGAAAAGCATTTTTCATAGTTTCCCACAAATTTTCCATTTCTGGCATTCTTCATTCATTTGTATGGAACTGGGTTTATACTGGTATCAGTTTTCTTCCTCTAGAAGGACTTCCTTTAACATTTCTTGTAATTCAGGTCTGCTGGAAATAAATTTTCTGTGTTTTATTTGTCAAAAAAGTCTTTATGCTTCTCTCATTTTTGAAGGATATTTTCACTTGACATAGAATTCTACAATAACTTTTTTTTTTTTTTGGCGGTACATGGGCCTCTCACTGTTCTGGCCTCTCCTGTTGCGGAGCACAGGCTCCAGACGCGCAGGCTCAGTGGTCATGGCTCACAGGCCTAGCCGCTCCGTGGCATGTGGGATCTTCCTGGACCAGGGCACGAACCCATGTCCCCTGCATCGGCAGGCGGACTCTCAACCACTGCGCCACCAGGGAAGCCCTACTTTAACTTTTTTTTAAGCATGTTAAAGTTATCATTCCATTCCCTATTTGGCTTGCATTATTTCTGACAAGAAATCAGTAATTCTTATCTTGGTACCCCTGTATTTAATGTTTTTCTCTCTGGCTGCTTTTGAGTTTTATGTTACCACTGGTTCTCAACAAATTGAATATGATATGCCTTAGAATGGTTTTCCTTTCAATTATCCTGCTTGAAGTTCATCTACTTAGATTTAGAAATCATAGTTTTCATCCTGTTTGTTAAAAATTAAACCATTATTACTTCAAATATATATTTTCTGGCTCCTCTCCCCAGCCCTTTTCAGATACTCCAATTACACGTACATTAGATCACTTTGAATATTCCTCAGATCACTGAGGATCTGGCCTTTTATTACTATTTTCATTCTGTACCTCAATCTGTATAGTTCCTATTGCAGTATCTTTAAGTCATGCTTCTTCTGCAGTGGCTATAGGTGTTAATCCATTGGTGAATTTTCCATTCAGATACTGCATTTCCAAATTGCATTGCAGCTCTAAAGCTCCCTTTGCCTTCTTTAATGTCTTCCATTTCTCTCCTCATTATGCTCATGTTTTTCATTATATACGTGTACATATTTACTATAGTTGTTTTAAAGCCCTTGTCAGCTATTTTCATTCATCTCCATAATTTCTGAGTTTCTATTGACTGATTTTCTTCCTTACATATTCCTTCCTTTTTGCATGTCATAATTTTTATTGGGTACCAGACACCATAAAAGTTATGTTCTTAAAATTTTGGATTTTGTTTTCTGCATTTAGAGAGTGTTGAATTTGGCAGGCAGTTAACTTCCTTGCCAGTCAATTTGATCCTTTTGAGGTTGTTTTTAAAGTGTTATTGGTGGTCCAGAGTAGCCTCTACTCTAGAGCTCTTTTAGCCCTATTTGAAGGCACAATTCTGGGGTATCTACTGAATGCCCAGGATTTTCAACAATGTCTTGCCACTCTGGTGGTCAAAACTCAAATGTCTCTCAGCCACATATAAGTTCTGGGAATTGTTCAACTTAAAGCTCCCCAATAATTGCGTTTAGTCTAGCCTTGTGGCATTTCAATCTATGCAGGTCCATCTTAGCACAGAGCAGAAGTCTCAATGAACCCCCCCGCAGAGTCCTGGAGCTTCCCTGCATAGCGCCTACATCTCTGGTGTCATGCCTCACAAACTGAAGCTGAAACAGCCTCCCTCAAATCTGATCTCAGTGACTTCTATAAAGAGACCGCCATGCTTTCCTTGGTTTCCCTCTTCCTGTGCAGGGTCTGGAAAGTGACATCAGGCAGAATGCTGAGGCTTTTGTACAACTTATTTGTTTCCATCCATTCAGAGAACACACACCCGTACTGCATGTTTTCCAAGGTCAGCAAACAGTAGCTTCAAATATTTTTGTCCAGTTTTCTAGCTGTTCACAGGTAGAGGGCAAGTCTGGTATACGTTATTCCATTATGTGCAGAAAAGGAAAGCTAGAATTTTTTTTTTTAACCTAGTTTGAGCTATTTACATGTTGAGGCTCACATATTATCTTAGTATTTATGATAACAGCAGTTGATTGTACCTTCATTTTATAAAATAATTTCATTTACATTACCTGAGTAGTTTTCACAACACTTTGAGTTAATAAAGGTGACCTTTCTTATGATTGTGTTATAGTCAAAACGATTGAGGCTCACAAGGCAAGTGAATGCTCAAAGTAACATACTTAGTAAGGGTTGGAGCTGGGAATATGACATTAGCATAAACTACTACTGCTAAAACTTATCTCCTGGTTTCATCTATATCACCAAACTCTTTTATTTTTCATCCATCCTTCCTTCCTTCTTTATCCCTTTCAGGTTTTAATTATCTTTCATCTTAGGTTTTAATCATCAGCTTTATCATTTTAGCATAGTCAAAATTTTTAAAGCAGCAATTTATTCTCTAACATGTCGCTTTGAAAAATGCTACTTTGTAATTCACTACCATAAATTAATTTTAATTTCAAGTGGCAAGCTATAATCAATATATATCATACCATAACCAATATACTCCCAAACCACAGAGGTCTCTGAAGGTCTCCCTAACCCCCAAACTGTCAGTATTCACGTGTAACCCTGTATCTGCATCATCTTTCCTCCTCTTTCAAGTCATTTCCCCTAACTTACTTTGACCTATGAAGCTGCAGCAAACTTCTCAGAATTTTTCCTAGTCCAAAAGAAACAAAAATCAATTAAATATTAAAATAGAAAGGAAAACAAAAAATTTTAAACAAGAATAAAATAAAAGTAAGCCAGCTCCTCAGTTAGCATGACTAAGTAATAGATTTAAACGACAGCTTTCTAAGAATGAGTCACATTTCTCTCAGTATAATATAGGGCCAACCAACAATGGCAATACTTAAGAAAATTTTAAGACTCAGCTGATCACCTTGTACCTTGAGGTACAGGATGAAAAGAGTGTTTTAATCTTCCATCACACTTCTATTCAACAGTGTGACTACGTGGAGCACTGTACTGAGAAAAAAAAAATCTGAGACCACATAGAAATCAGTGGGAGAACATTCTGTGAGTCACGTCATCTGTCATAGTCTGCCTGGTTGGAAACAAGGGATGACAGAATGTGAGCCAGGTATTTGCAGTCTCCAGTCTAGGGTAAGAGTAGTAATATTTGAAATTGCATAATATACCAGGAACAATAATTTTAAAACCTTAAACACCTAATTTTACCAAACATGGGATTTAGATATAAAGAAGGGGCAATGCTCAAAACCAGGTTCTAGAGTCTGATGGAGGGCCCTTTATTACATAGGATAATCCAAACCAAATTAATCCTTTCCCCAGAAGATAGGAACTTGTTGGAGTCAAAGAATAATGGATTTCTTCCATCTCTTTTAATTTTTTAAAGAAAAAGTTATTTTATAAATGCCATAAAACTCTAGATCACCTGATAAATTTTTTTTTTTTTAACAAAATAGAGGCTTTTAACCAAACAGCAGTAAAGGTACAAGGGGCTGGAAGGCCTGAGGGGGCACAAGGCAGGAGGAGCCCGGAAGGTGGTGACCCTTGGAAGGAGGGAGGCACTGGGCCTCTCCTGGGAAAACTATCTGACTCTTGTGGCTCCTGTCCCAGCCTCTGCCCAGATCACCAGCCCAGATGCAAAGGACAAGCCCTTGTATTGCGCTTCTCAGGTGATCCCTTTTTCCAAAGGGCATGTGGGCCCCAATACAGAGAGAGGGTAATGAAGAAGGGCAGGAGTGCTGACATGCCAGCAACCCCTCACCCCTAGGGCAGGTCTGCCCAGCCCGGGCCTTGCCTGACCTCAGAGCCAACTTCAATCACTGGGGAGTGACACCCTACATTCTGTCTTCCCCACTAATGGGATTTTTACATTCTTCAAAAATTACTGGACCACGTCACGTTCAGCAAAATGGTTAAAATGAAAAAGATAAACCAATTATCGGCAAGGATATAGATCAGTGGGAACTCTCACACACCGTTGGAAGTTATATTGGTACAACTACTTTGGAAGACTGTGAAGCATTATCTACTATAAATGAACATATACCTAACTTATGATCCAGCAATTCCGCTCTTAGGTATATATCTAAGGGAAATGCATACATATGTTCACCAAAAGAAGTGAACAAGAATGTTAATAAATAGCATTATTTGTAAAATCCCTAAAACCTCCCCTAAAAAAACTGTATAAGAATGTTCAGAATAGCATTATTTGTAATACCTCAAACTGTAAAGAATCCACATGTCCATCAACAGTAGAATGGATAAATTGTGATATATTCACACAATGGAATATTAAAACAGCAATGAGAATTAATAAAATATAAATACATACAACATGGATGAGTTTCATAAACATACTGAGTGAACCTGGGCCTCCCCCAAAAAATGCATATGGTAATTATTATTCCATTTACATAAAGTTCAAAAAGAGGAAAAACAAATACATGTTCTTAGAAGTCACGATAGTGGTTACCTTGAAGAGGGGTACTTTTCAAGGAAGGAACAAAGGGGTTTCTGGGGTACTGGTATTATCTACTTCTTGACCTATATGCTAGGTACATGTTCACTTTAGGAAAATTCATCAAGCTGTTCATAGTTATGAATTTGTGCTGTAAGTCAATAAAAAGTTTCCTTAAAATTACTGGGCAATACCAACAATATACAGCTACATAGGAGAGCTAGAACTTGAATCCTTAGAGTTTGTCTCTAGGGTCTGTGCTCTTAACCACTATACTATTTTAGCAATCTACCTTAAAGAAGTACTTGCTAATACTATCTATTTTTAAATATGAAAAACCTACATATGTCAACAGGCAATTAACTGTAAATGTAGGAACATAATTTGTACAAGTATAGAAGATCCACATGGAGCCACAAGGGAGGCTGATTGGGAGAATCATAGAAGTTTTGCTATATCTGATTTAAACTTTTTACCATGGGAATCTGTTCATGTGTTCCTATTTATGTTTAATAAAATGAAATTGACATTTCTCCCCTCCAAAAAATAAATGGGCAAGATTTTTTTTGCATTCAAAGAATATTTGCTATGTATGTAAAAATACTTTGAGTAACAAAGTAAATGTTTTTACTCAAAGAAATACATTGATTTCATAGAAATCATAGGAAGAGACATTTAGTAAATATTCAAGGAATGAATGACCCTTAGAGATTTGTTGACCCTCCTATCATTGCTATTAATTCTTCCTAGTCATTCATCAGAGATAGTGACGTGGTATAGTGGGCATCTATTGGTCTTGCCTGCCCAGCACCCAGTGAGCCCCTTCTTTTGATAAAGGCATTTCAATATTGCCCCTGGGCAATTTCTTCTAGCCTACTGCATGCAGCTTTGGTGAGATTATCAATTCTGCCTTCTCCTGACCAAGGAGTGGGCGTGTAAACTAAACTAGGCCAAACAGACTCTTTCTCCTTAAAATTTAAATCTTGAGTAGAGTGACATGACACAAGGTCAGAAAACAAATTCACCTTGACAGTAGCTCTCTGAAGAAGCTGTCCATTGGTTCCTGCTACTTAGATCCCTTAAGCTGCACTGCTTCCTATCCTTTCCAAGTACCAGTTGTTTCACTTTTCCTTAGATTCTGTGAATCACTACATATCCTTACATTACATTTTTTCTCTGGTTAATTTCTGTTCCCTGTAACTGAGGAAACACTGAAACAGCTGGATGTAAACATATTCAATAAAAAGGTTACTACAACTTTGCAAGAAAGTCATTAGTATTTAACTTTTGCTTAGCTTTTTGCCAGAATTTGCTTCCCTATAAAGTCTACATTAGTCCTACCTCTACTTCTGGAGCTTCATAGTATAAATATACTCCCTCTTCTAAATGGCACAAATTTAAAACTCTATCATTTATCCCCAAACACTTTCTCAGCAAAATAATTTATTTTCAAATTAAAACATATATGACTACTACACACTCACTAGAATGGCTATAATAAAAAAGGCAGACAATTCCAAGTGTTGGCAAGGATGTGGAGAGACTGGAACCCTTATGCACTACTGGAGGAAATGTAAAATTGTATAACTACTTTGGAAAGCAGTTTATATAGTTTATATATTTACATAATTTACACAATATTTTTAAATAGACTTTACAAATAATCATCCTAGGCAACAATGCCCATGAAGTCATGGTCATTTATGTGCAAGTTATATTTTCCTATAATATAGTAAAACATACTAAACTCTTAAAGACGTGGCTCACTTACCATCAAAATTCATTTCTTTGTCTTCCTTGGTACACTTATTGCCCTTTGGGAAACACTGGGTTATTCAACTTAAAATTTACATAAATTAATTTTAATTAAAGTAATTACCAACTTAGGAAACAATACTATAAAGTTTTATGCAACATATGACAAGATATAGGAAGTGTTAAACCTTTCATTTAGCAAATACTTGAAAATTGCTTTTGGTTGGCTTTTTTCAAATAAAAGTGACTAAAGAGCTGGAGATGTGGGAAACGGCCAAAGCCAAGACATCTCCCTTCCTACCCTATACCCAACATGATCACAACCATGTTATTTCAGGGAGAAAAAGGAGACCTCCTCATGGGAAGAAGAAAAAAAGGAAGTATACAAAATGTTAAGCAGTTATTTAAGGAATTATGGGTCATTGTTTTCTTTAAATTTTTGATTGTGTTCTTTCTTTCTCTACTTGCCCAATTTATTTAATGTCCTTCTATTTTTTTAAATAAAGCAATACAGTAAAACTTTTTGTTCCTTTGAATACCTTCAGAATGAAAACTATTATTTCAACCTATCCCTTATAATAGTTACATTTCTAATTTCATATTTTGATTCAAAAACAAAAATTTAAGTGAAGATACCAATTTCTTCCTTCTTATTTTTTAAAGTATTGATACTCATATACAACCTTTTGTGGCTAGTTCTGTTACTATGTACTCTTAAGTTCTCAAAGCACTAGAAATAGGTGTTTTGCCCATTATTACATGAAAAATACAATCCAAAGAACCTAAATGCCCTCAATGGCCAGAGCAGAACACAAAAACATTGGGTTCTGAAAAATGGACCTAAAATTTTCTTGTAAGTATAGCTTGATTATTCTTAAAACTCTTTATAGGGATTTGCTTTTAATTACTCTAGCAAGGACGAGGACGAGCTAGGGAGTGGTAGGTAGATGGAAGGGATAGATGTACCTAGAACAAGAGCATAATGTTGATAATTGCTGAAGCTGGGTGGTAAGTAAATGGGTGTTCTTTTTTTCTGTATATCTGAAAAAATTCTATAATAAAAGTTAAAACAGAAACGAATTCTTTAAATTCTAAAAATGCATTATTGCAGAGTGACAACTAAAGCAACCTCTGTAACATGCCCAAAACAGAACAAAAAATAAATAAATAAACAAAGCTCCAGGGGTCTATAAAGTATTTTTGCTATTTTATTTGTATAGTCAAATGAGAAGACAAATATTTACCAATAAGTACACAACTATTTAAAAGTTGTATGAAAGGTTACTATTGCCACCTACTGGACACTGCGATTACTACTTGCTATTAAAAAAAGTCACTATTGAGTAGGTCTCCCCATCCCACCATAAGCCTCTGGTCTTTAACAAGATGATAAGTAATACCATTAAACTTATGTTTACGTGTGTTTATATTAGTAATGTTAATTAATAATGTTTTATCTCATCATTTCTAACAACATGAAATGCCAACTACAAAAGCTGTGTCATAAAATTTTTGTGAGAAAGTACATTGATGATCACCTTATGATGTCCTTGTTTTACAGAAGATGCCAGATTTTGAACTGTTTTCCCATAGGAATTTAAATTGTTTACACACAGGGATAGACCAGGAAGCTAGAAACTAGTCCTGGCTCTTAAATTCAGTGCATTATCTTTTTTTTCATCTCAGTCTTTTAAAATCTTGACTTTTATTAAAAATTTTTCACCTCTTATAACTTGGTTAATTGCATACACCCGTGATTCTCAACCTTGCTGCACAAGAATTACCTGTCAAATCTGAAAAAAAACTAATGCTGATACGAAAGCCAGAGATTTTTTTATCCAGGGTTTAAAGATCCATTAGTAAGTATCAGTGGTTCTCAAAATATAGTCTTTGAATAAGCAACATCATCACCTGCGAATGAAACTGAGCAGGACCCTTTCCTTGTCCTCCACTTCCTTGTCTGTAGGAAAAAGGTTTAGCCTCCTAGATGTTCCCTGAGTTCCAGAGGGCAGATGCAAACAGAAGAGTGAAGGAATGTAGAAATAAAGGATAGGCAGTCAAGAAAAAGTGCAGCGATGGGGCAGGGTACCGGTTCCTCCTCAAGGGCTATACATAACCTGATAGTTCTCCAGGAACTATCCCACCCAGGTAGAGGATGGTAACTTCAGTCAGAGCACAAGCTCTGGATCCCAGACAGGTTGGAACCCGAAGGCTAATGACTGAGTTTTGTGGAACATCATCCCGTTACCTCATCACCAACCAATCAGGGGAAGGTCACTCACCTTTCAGTCCTCCCCCCACATTTTGCCTAAAAAACTCTTCCCTAAAAACCTTGGGAGAGTTCAGGCTTTTTGAGCACCAGCAGCCCATTCTCATTGTTCGGCCCTTGAAATAAACCTTTCTCTGCTCCAAACTCCAACATTTTGGTTTGTTTGGCCTCACTGTGCACCAGGTGCACGAACTGGGTTTGGCAACAGGAACTTATTAGAAATGTAAATTTTCAAGGCCCACCCCAGATGCTGACTGGTGCCAAGCAATTTGTGCCTGCAAGCCCTCCAGGTAATTTGGATGCAGGATAATGTTTGAGAATTACTAGTATTGATATTTACCATAATTATTTAAAACTTTTTACTCTTTTTAAATATAAGATTTTAATTTACTGTTTTCTCAGAAAGAAGAAAATACATTAATAACACAAAAGAGAGAGGTTTATGTGAACAGTAATCTAGTGCAATTCTACTATTTTTCCAGAATCATATACCATTATGAACACTCAACATTAGTTCCAGTTAGCCAATAGGAAAAATGCTCTAATGGAAGGTTACGGAATAATTTATTCATAGGCCAGTTAATAAGACCCTGGAATGCTCTTGCCCAGAGCAAGTTTTCCAACCATATTTCCTTGTTCTGGTTTGTTCTGCTCACAAAGGCATCTTTCTAAGACATAATTAAGACCTTTAGCCATATCATACCTTTTAACTCAGGAAGGTCAGTTCTAGAAATATAGAGGAAACTAAATTATGCTCAAAGATTTTCTCCAAAGTATTGTAAATGATAAGGTTAAGGGGGACCTGAAAGCAAGTTAAATGCCCCAAAACTAAGAACTGACTCCATAAATTAGAGCATCAATAGGATGAAATATTGCTCAATCATTAAAATGCTTTTCATATAAGATTTTAAATAATATGGGGAAATGCTTACTTTATATAACATCATCTGTGTACATGTTCCCTCTGTTTCTCTGTCTCTCTTTCTCTGTCAATTGAAAAAGATAATGGGAAGCACCAAAATATTAATACTGGTTATCTGAGTAGTAGGACTCTGAGTGATTTATTTTTTTATATTTATTAGTGTTTCTAAAGTTCTCCATAATAAGAGTATACTTACTCTATTAATCAGAAAACCCACAAATACAGTAATAGAGTTTCTACTCTGTGATCTAGGGTCTTTAAATAACAATCAGTATGCTTTCAGAAGACCATAAATGTGGGACACAAGTAGATATCTTTTTTCTCTCCATCCTGCGCTGCTTTTTTCTCATCCCACTCCTCCAACCCTTTTATTTCAACTTTCCTCACATCACTGTGCCATAACCCCATAACTAGACATACCGAGAAACTGAAGTGTAATTATTCAATATTTTATAAATTTAAAATTGGTTAAATAGTTTAATTTATCTTAGAACACATAAAAAGGAGGTAAAATAGCCTAATGGTTAAGAGAACAGGCTTCAAAATCAGACAAATGTAGGTTTGAATCTTAGTGTGCCACTTAGAGGACCTCACACAAGTTTCAATTTCCTTAACTGTAAAATGAGAGTACCGCCCTTCTTACTAAACTCCTGCGAGGATGAAATGAGAGAATGCATAAAAAGCATAAGATAGTAGTAGGCACTCAATAAAATGTAACTGCTGTTACTGTTTTGTAGTTAATGCTACAGTTGCTTTTGGTAAACAGCCCTTAAATTTTAATTTTCCTGTGGGAAAAAAGGCTTAGTGGAGTACAATGGTTGTTCACAGTCTTTTGGACTTGTCAGACCACTAAAATTTCAAAAACAACTGGGGAGACCTATATGGAGCCGTCAAAATATTCTTTACAAAGTGAGTGTTATTAAAACCCACCAACAAATTTATCAGGACTATTTTTTCATATAAGAAAAAGCCCTTGAACATCCCCTAAAAAAAGTGGAAGACAGTCTCAGAGTAAAAGAAATCGTTCCCAAGAAAGGACAGTTGGCAACTGCATGACAAAATTATCCTTATTTTTTTTGTTTTGTCACATACCAGTAAATACTTAAGGACCAACACCAGTATGCAAACTGGCAGCCTGATCCTTCAACCATAAATTAAGTTGTTTTATCTACCTCATGGGATATTCATTCAACAAACACTAACAACTTACTATTAAGCAGAGGAATTCAGGATCAAATAAAGTATATAAAAACACCATACACAGTGCCTTGTATATTACAAAGCACCATTAAAATATATAATATTTTAAAAAATAAATAAAACATACAATATTCTTATTACAAAAAAATACAGATACTATAAATTGATTCCTAAGAGAAAAAAAAGTTTTCCACCCACTTGTTTTAAGGGCTTAATCATTTTCTATATTCATGCTATCACAAAAGACATTAAGGAATTATTAGAATGAAGATTTTCCATATTTTTTCTTTAGAAAATAGTCATATTTGTGATGTAGCTCATGACTCTGCCGTTCTCTGTCTTATGGGAACTGAGGATGTTACTTTTCCCTCAGATGGTATGACTCTCAAGGGAAAGTTATTAAGCTAGAAATTGCTGCTATAGTTATCAGATTGTAGAATCTGAATACTAAGGAAGAAAATTTAACATGATCTAAAAGTTAGGTTCAGACACAGAGCAAATTTTATTTTCTTAGTTTTGAAAGTATTATAAGATTTTCCAGTGTTAAAATTTACTTTCAAGTATGATGATCAAGAAATAACAAGACACCAAACTTAGAAATTAAACAGTTTTTAATTTTCTCTGTTGTTTCTTGATCCACTGAAAATAATTTCTCAATGTAACGCATTTAGGCAGCTTTTTTGTCACTTTCTTTGGGTTCTACTTCTTTAGGCAATAATGACTCGATCTTTAGTAACAAACCTTCACTTGTTGAACTTCGAAGGAAAGCACGTACCACAAAGGGTCCTGAAAACAAAGACAAGAATCAATTTTCATTTTATTCCATAGATACCTAATGAGCAAACACAAACATACAACAAGAAACTTTATAGGACTCGTGTTATATTTTCACTTGAAAAGTACTGATATTACTGAACTATTATTTTGAATTATAACAAAGGGAAGATCGCTTCATTTCTAGAGTAGAAGACAAACTAGCTGTACCATAGTATATTAGAGATTTATAGATGAAACTACACATATTCACTAATAATTCATTTCTCTCTTTCAGAAGGGGATCACCTAGAATTTATTTTATTGCAAAGTCAACAGTAAAGGGAACAGGTGATGATATTTACATTTGATGGCAAGATTCTAAATATTTATTTAAGACAGTCAGCACAGATGCTAACTCTGTGTTACCAAACATTTAGTAAAATTCCTTAAAAATTAAAAAGCCTTTCATAAGAACAATGTTAAGGGACGCTCAGTTAAAATGGCAAAGAGAAGATAACTACATTGCTTTTAGAGATTTACTGTTCATCATTCTACTCCTGATATAGGTTCAGAGGCTCCTATACTCAAAACAAAGTTCTCCATGAAAGAGAAGAATCTATACACATACAATCACTAAGTACTATGGTCATATCTAGCACAATAGAATTAACAAATGAGGTATTTATTCATCAGTGTGTTTAACTCCCAAAGAAGGTTAAACATAACGTGAGATTGTGTTTTAATTATACACTTGGTTTATAAAATGAAACATGACAGATTCCTATAATGGTAAGCCTGTAAGTGCATAGTCAAATGAGGGTTACAGACTCTTGCTTGCTTTCAACCAGCGGAAAGAGAACACGTTTGCCTGAGGAAGGACTGTGAATGGCAGGTAATGCAGTGGGTACTACACGTGTTCCTAGCCTATGACACAGCTTCCACATCAAGTTTCACTGTTCTCCACGTATCACCCCATTTATAAATAGTGATTCTTGTGACATGATTAAAAACCGTGTTTCTTTTCTAAAATAAATAAGATTAAGAAAGCCAACTGCTAGTACCAGTGACAAAGTGAATGGTCTGGCTTCAAAATATCATCTATCTCATAAATGACTTTAGTTTCTGCTTAAACACTATTGTAAGTTTAAGGCAATCCGTTACAGTTTTCTTTCAAACTTTATTACATTTAATGGTAGAAATAATGTGGGAATTTATAAAGGTTTCACGATGTATTCCTTATTAATGTTAAAGAGGTCTCCTCTCCAAACAACTACAACTTCTTAATAAGGTCATTAGGAATCCTTTGGAGAATTAAGTTGTATTTCTTTAATCCCTGGAAATATTATTGCTATTGCAGTTGCATATTAACTGGATTGTTTTCTTAATATTTTACATTTTTAAAGTATCACAGAGCTACAAGGAAATCTTCCCCAGGGAACCACTTACCCAAATTCAGCGGTCTTTGCCTACAAACTTCACTGATAATTGCTTGCAGATTGGCAGCTATCTGGTCACTTGACATATCCAGCTGAAAGAAAAGGATATGTAACGTTAATGATGTGAAAGTGAGATGATAATACAATTTTTGGTAACTGTATCAATACTTGTTCCAGACAGTTTTTTCAAATATTCAACTAGTGCAAATTATGTATTAGGAGACCCTACTGTGAAAGAAAAAAACTTCCATAACTTTTTTCAGAATACTACATTAACATGTCTTTACATGTCAAGACTTAATTACCTTTTAGAACACATTATAGCAAAGTGTTTTAAAGTTGCTCCACTTGCGATTCCTTGAATTCCAAGTAATTTCCCCAAAGCATATCCTGGGGCAGAATACACCATTCCCCCCACCCTTTCCCTACCACCAAAGAATTAGTGATATTTTGTCTTCAAGTTGTTTATTTTTTAAAATAAACTAAGAAAATATTTAGAAGTTAATGCTTTCAAAAGTCCAAAATGAAACTACTTGACAACGCACATTCACATAACATATCCCACACAGAGACATTTTCAAGATGCTATGCTAACACTCTAACTCTGCAATAACAACTATCCTGCTACTTAGTAAAAGCTACAGTAAGTAAATATATAGTGAATGAGCCCTATTCATAAAACACCTAAACCCAGCACACATCTTTGGAAAGTCCTTGAGTTTACCATTCAAATTCAGTGCATGTTATTCTTCTTAAATATACCAGTTAAAATCAGTTCTATTGCATTCCTATGTTTAGAGGATTTTGCACTTTGCCAAATGAATCCAGTTTTTAAAATTCATATAAAACTTATGATAGAGTAATTGGCAAAAATCAGACAGTAAGAGTTCAAACAAGAATTCTGTTTTCCAATGACTCTTGAGACCGTTGTGAGAAATGTAGTACATAAGCATAAAGAGAATTCCTCCTGAAACAGATTATTCTCATCGTCGTCAGACAACATTTATTCGACATTCACTTAGGCATGATGCAGTACCAAACCCTAAATGAGAAGGCTTGGGCATTACTGGAGGAATTTTCACTTTATGCCAATCCACAAGTGGGAGTCTGGAGAGGGAAAAAAAATCAAGCAATGCTTAGTTCTCCTTATTAAATCCATAGAACTTATAGACTTTAAGTTGTACTGAAGTAGGTAGTTCACTGACAGACAGGGCACCTTACATTTGCTATGGTAAAAAAAAGAAAACAAAACAAAACACCAAGAGTATCAACATGTGTCCTTTCATTCCTCTCTTAATTCTCCACTTTCCCTCAAAACGTCCTCCTTTCTATTACCAACTTAAGTAACCAACACAGCTCTAAGGAGTTCCTTTACCCTTTGTAAAGACCTATACCTACCTTAGATTTGGGAAAGCAATAGATACAAGAAAAAGCAAGAGGTCCAGTATATCTTCCTTGATAGTTACAAGCTATACTGTTGGACTGTATATACTAAACGTCTCAGATTTTTGTAACTATACTTTCTGCAGACTTATATTGCCATTCTTACAATAACCTAACAACATAGGCTTTAGAAATGCAAAACAAAAAAACCCAAACAACAACAAGAACAAAAAAGAAATGCAAAACAGATGACTTCAATGGTTTCATTAAGTTTTAAAATATACAAATTGTTTTAAAATATAGTTTAGGGCTTCCCAGGTGGCGCAGTGGTTGAGAGTCCGCCTGCCGTTGCAGGGGATACGGGTTCGTGCCCCAGTCCGAGAAGATCCCACATGCCGCAGAGCGGCTAGGCCCGTGAGCCATGGCCGCTGAGCCTGCGCGTCCGGAGCCTGTGCTCCGCAGTGGGAGAGGCCCCAACAGTGAGAGGCCCGCATACCGCAAAAAACAAAAACAAAAACACCCAAAAGTATAGTTTACACTTTTGTCCAAATTTTAGCACCTCTAATTATCAGTACTATGTCCTCTACTGAATCTTAAAATATATTTTTAGCCATAATACCTCACTTTACTTTTTCTTTTAGATATTTTGTAAAATTATGAAAAAGATATATTTTATGGGCATAACTTGGATTACACAATTGACTACTGATGACAAAGAGCTATGTAAAAAAATGTATGCATGAATGCATGCATTTTATCAAAACTTGCATAGGAAATTTATTTGGGCCGACAATGATCTAGAGATAACTCAGGAAAGCAACATTTACAAGCTTCTCCATCTATATCTCAGTTGCTCTGTTCTTCCAGTAGTGCTTTTCCACACCGTAGCATTCTGTGGCCTGACAAAGGTAAGGAGGACCATTTTGAGGATATATTATCTGTTAGATTCTCAATAGCAGAGCATTAGACTTGGCAAAGCAGGAAAAAAGTGGGGCCTGGGGGAGTGGAAGGGGTTGACCTTGAAGGCGATACTGAACTATGTTAAGCACTGTATTTGTGTGTGTACATATGTGTGTATTTGAATATATAATAGTCACAACAGTACCTATGTTTAGCTAAAGTGATTGTCCACTACAGGGTAAAATAGTTATTCCTTGTTCTGTAGCATAAATGTTTTTAAGAAAAGACTGATTTACTGAGTCCTCCCTTCTGCTTAACATCCTTATTATATCAGAAATGATTCCCTAAGCAGACTACATGGAAGACTTCCCAAAGATGTCAGGGAGGTGGCTCAATCAATACAGCTGAACTATACCTCTTTGCTTTAACTCTCAGATTTTCCTCTTTCTATGCAATTCCTAACCTTTGTTTTCAATCACTCTCTACCATTATGAGAAAACTAAAAAACTGTGGTCCTTAACCATTGTTTGTCCCTTTGAGATGCAAACATATGCAGGATAAACTATAGTCATGAGAGTGTCTAAGACAGTGATTCTTAAACTTTTTTCGGGTTATCAAAACTTGCACCAGAAAAATGCACACAGGCACACAAAAATTTTAGCCTATGCTTTTAGGGTCTTCGAGGATTCTTTGAATAAAAGAAAGGGGAAGAGAGAAGAAAGGCTCCTGAGGAAAGGGGCTCAAGTTAAAAGGGCTACACTCTGAGAACCACCAGTGTCGCTGTTTAATTCGGCTCAAATACTTTGAAGGACTAAGGACAACAGTATGGAAAAAGGATTCAACGTAATTTTCTACATTTTACAGAGGACAAAAAGAAAAAGAAAAGTGTGTGTGCACAGTTTTTAAACAATCATATTTTCCACCTAAAGTGGCCAGCTTCTGTCACTGTAAATGTAACAGCCTCTAGATGACTGATCATCTCTAGCTGGGAACTGCAGAGAGGACTGCTGCTTTGGATAAGCACTTGTTAGAACTAGAACACCTGACCTCCAAAACCCCTTCCAAGTGCAATGTTCTAGGGTTACAAATAGGGTAGCCTGGCAATGGTTTCTGCAGGTGGGCCAATACTCAATTCCCTTGACTCCTGAAAGTCTAAACCAAGAAAAGGAAGGCAAGACAGTCTGTGTATCTCCTATACAACATTAAGTAACAGTAGTAGTAGAAGTAGTAGCAGCAGCAGTGGCAGCAGTAATAATAATAGTAATAATAATAATAATAATAGAGCAGCTCTATTTATTGGGTGCTTACTCTAAGACAAACTCTGTTCTAAGCATTACATAGATATTCTCATTCATTTCTCCCACGTATCCTAAAAGATGGGAACCATTATCATTCCTCTTTTTTGTTTGTTTTTTTGCGGTACGCGGGCCTCTCACTGTTGTGGCCCCTCCCGTTGCGGAGCACAGGCTCCAGACGCGCAGGCTCAGTGGCTATGGCTCACAGGCCTAACCGCTCCACAGCACGCGGGATCTTCCCAGACCAGGGCACGAACCCGTGTCCCCTGCATCGGCAAGCGGACCCACAACCACTGCGCCACCAGGGAAGCCCTATCATTCCTCTTTTACAATTAGAAACTGAGACTTAGAAAACTTTGTAACTTATTCAAAAGCATGCACATGATAAGGAGTGGCTCAGCAGCTATGTGCATGAGCTCTAAAGGCAGAGAAATGTGACTTTGAACCTCATTTCCACCATTTATTAGCTTGTAACCCTGAACACAGCTAGTAAGTGTTGGTAATCCTTAATGAAAATTAAAGTGTCAGTTGTCTGGGAAACACAAATGAGTTGGTTATAAACTAAGGGGAGAAAAAGAGGAAACTAAGCGAAATACTGAAAGGGAAAGAATATACATTTAAGTGGGAAAAATATGAATTTTTCTTTGCACCTAATGAATCCTTTCCTACCTTCCCAGTTTTTAGATGTTAATGGCGTACAATTCAGCAACATTTACTTGGCCTTCACTCTTTGTTGAGCAACATGCTGGGGACTAGGAACAGAAAGATGAGTAAGATACAAGCCTTAACGTCAAGGAGCTCACCATCTGGTCACTAAAATACAACATGACAGGTGCTACTCTAATCAAATGAACAAAGTGCCACAAGGGTAGAGAGGAAGAAGTGACTGCCTTTGGCAGAGAAGGCTTCACAAAGGTTATATTTAAATTGAGTCTTAAAGGATGAAAAATTCTGAAGGACAAAGAGGATCTTCTAGGCAGATGGAGCAGCAAGAGGTAATGTGAGAACAGGTGGATCAGGTGACCAGAAGGCAGCTCACTATATCTAGGCCCAGGGTTGCAAACTCAAATGGCTACAGTGGCCACAGCAGGTAACATGCATGACTGAAGAGGACTGGGTTTGAGTGCATATGCATACAGGACCCACGGGGCACAGGCTGTGCATAGGTGGAGAGCACTGCTCCATAGGGAAGAGGCAGCAGCCACTGAGTGCTAACGGAATGTTACACTGAGGGCTCTGAGGCCGGTTTATCAGAACTCTTGACTGGTGAAGAACAACTAGAAATCTGGATTTCTATGTGACATTATCTAGTTTTTAAATGCTGAATCAATAAAACAAAACAAGTCTGGGGGCCAAACTCAGCCTGTAAGCTGCCAATTTGTAACTCTAGACTTCAAGCTGCATCACTGAAAATAACAGGAAATCCTGAATTTGAACTTGACATAGTGATTTGACACTAAATTATAAAAAGATTCGAATGTAAAGCTAAACATTTTAGAGTATATTCTGTCAACAGTGAGAAGCTACTTAATGTTTTTAAGCAGACAAATGGTATTTCTGGTTTACGTTTTGGAAAGAATTTTAGAGGAAGGGTGTAAAACAGGAGTTGGCAAACTTTCTCTGTAAATGGTCAGACAGTAAATATTTTGGGCTTTGCAGGCCTAACGGTTTCTGTCGCAAATACTCAGTTCTGCTGTTGTGGTGCAAAAGTCATCATAGACAATACATAAACAAATGACCACAGCTGTGCTTCAGGAAAACTTTACTTACAAAAACAGCTGGAGAGCTGGAAGTGGCCCACAGGCCACAGTTTGCAGACCTCTGGTGTGGAAGACAGACCAAAGGATGTCTGAGAAAGTGAATGGGCAAAAGAAACCATTACTTTTTGCTAAAGCAGAAAAGATTTTTGTTTTGTTGTGTTTAACAGAAAGCTTTGTTGGGTGCTGATAGACTTTTGGTATCCTACAATGCATCTATTATGCAGACGAGGCAAAAAAAATGTTTTGTCAAGCTAAGAATTGCATTGCCATTTAAAATAAAAGTAGGAGGGCTTCCCTGGTGGCGCAGTGGTTGAGAGTCCACCTGCCATTGCAGGGGACGCGGGTTCGTGCCCCGGTCCGGGAAGATCCCACATGCCACGGAGCGGCTGGGCCCGTGAGCCATGGCCGCTGAGCCTGCACGTCCGGAGCCTGTGCTCCGCAACGGGAGAGGCCACAACAGTGAGAGGCCCGCGTACCGCAAAAAAAAAAAAAAGCCACAACAGTGAGAGGCCCGCGTACCGCAAAAAAAAAAAAAAATAAATAAAATAAAATAAAAGTAGGAAAAATGCTTAGCAACTGTTTCAACAACTGCCGTAAATTTTATATATGCACTTGAAACAAGATGTTGCATGGGGCCTTTCTGGAAGTTTCTTCAGGACTGATGACCAGGGCCTAAATCTGAAAGCAAAAAAGGCATGTAGTGCGTGCCCTATATTTTAAAGAAAGATGCCAACAATTAAGGCCGAAAAGTTCTCACCATAATCAACAACCACGCTAAGGAGAAGCAGGCCAAGAGGCAAGGCTCCAAGAGGCTCTTGTGTAGAGACTGGGGGCACTGCCAGAAGAATATACTAGTTTGCTGAACATATGCTTGAAGGACATCAAATAAGTAAGAGCTGGTCACTGGCCAGAGAAGTGGCAACAACCAACGTAGGGACCACAAATACAGGCAGATAAGACGGGGCAGTTGCCACTTCTCCCTTATTCCCTTTGTTAAGCCTCTACCACAGAAGAGTTAGGCCTGGAACAGGGAGTAGGGTGAGGTATTTAGAACTGAATCAAGTCACTGCAGCACTCTACAGTCTAGAGTGGGAGAAGGTGTGAGTGAAGTTTTACTAAGCCCTCCCTGCTTCAGATCACAAGCTATAAAAGCCTGGTTCCAAATTGAACAAGTAAAATCTCTGGATAGCAGATCACATTTTTGAACTGAATCTCACTGCACTTTTAATTACTGAGAGCCACTAGAATTATGCCTGTCACCTAACATGCCTGTGTATAACAGAGAAGAAAAATTGTACATGGCACACTTGGAATCGGGGGATGGAGAAGACTATTTCATGTTTGTACTCCATTAAATTCAGACTTTTCAATAGAGCTGTACATTTACACATAGACTGTATTCTGTGCACATGAGAATTTATGTGAATTTATGTTCAAAGGAATCATGGTTATAATAATGAGTGATACTGGAAACAACCTAAATGCCCAAGAAAAGGAGTAAAATTGAATAAATTAAGATATATCCACAATACAGCTATGAAAATAATACTCTGTAAGAATTTTAATGATTTTGGAGAATATTCAAGATAGAGTATTTAAGGAAAAGAGAATAGAAAACTCAATATATAGTATGACAGCAATTACATAAAAAATAAATGCATAGTGCCTTGGAAATCTCCTCCCCTTTCCTAGAGCCCTGATGATATGCCTGCCTCCTATCCCTTAAAATTCATTTACTCCCCTCCCCTCAAGGAGAAGGTGTTTTTAGGGCTCAAGGCTTCCCTTTTCCATTCCTTCATCAAGGTTTCTGAATAAGGTTTCTGCTCTGCTACACACACACACAAATGCATGCATAGAGAAAGAGCAGTAATGAAAAGCACTAAAATGTTACCAATTGCAATTTTAAAATAACGTTTATATTCTTATTTATGCTATTCAGTATTTTTCAAATATTATTATTATGTGCATGTTATCACCTGTTGATAAAAAAAAAAAACTAGTTTTAGTTTAGCATTTTAAACTATAAAACCAGTCCTTTAAGATGCTATAAATGGGGCTTCCCTGGTGGCGCAGTGGTTGAGAGTCCGCCTGCCGATACAGGGGACACGGGTTCGTGCCCCGGTCCGGGAAGGTCCCACATGCCGTGGAGCGGCTGGGCCCGT
This sequence comes from Monodon monoceros, assembly GCF_005190385.1. NCBI lineage: Eukaryota > Metazoa > Chordata > Mammalia > Artiodactyla > Monodontidae > Monodon > Monodon monoceros. The sequence continues at coordinate 44,425,507 of NW_021703777.1, forward strand.
GAGCCATGGCCGCTGAGCCTGCGCGTCCGGAGCCTGTGCTCCGCAACAGGAGAGGCCACAGCAGGGAAAGGCACGCGTATCGCAAAAAAAAAAAAAAAAAAAAAATGCTATAAATGACAAAGCATACTTTATTTCTTCACGTTTCCCTGAAACAAAATAAAAACCATTCTCACTTTTGGTACGGAGGGATAGACCCAGACCTCCACATCCCCCCACCACCATGGGTCCTAACAGCTAATTATGTTGTTACAGACTTATGTATATATTTAATTATATTTTTTGAATTGAAAGGCAGTAAAAGTACCCTTTTTGGGGGTGTACAGTTCTATAAATTTTAACTCCTGCATATATTTGAGTAACTACTACCACAGTACTGGACACAGAACCCAAAAAATCCTTCCTCATCCCTGATGTGGCCTCTCTTAGCCACTCCTAATCCCTGGCAACTTTTCTTCTCTTCAAAAATGTCATACAGGGCTTCCCTGGTGGCGTAGTTGTTGAGAGTCCGCCTGCCGATGCAGGGGACGCAGGCTCGTGCCCCGGTCCGGTAAGATCCCACATGCCGCAGAGCGGCTGGGCCCGTGAGCCATGGCCGCTGAGCCTGCGCGTCCGGAGCCTGTGCTCCGCAACAGGAGAGGCCACAACAGTGAGAGGCCCGCGTACCGCAAAAAAAAAAAAAAAAAAAAAAAGTCATACAGATGGAATAATTACATGTAACCTTCATTTTCTTTCCTCCATAATTCACATTGTTGTACAACTCTGACCACCATCTATCTCTAGAACCCTATCTCCTGCATCTAAAAGTCTGTACCCATTAAACACTAACTCCCCATTCCCTTCAGCCCCCAGCCGCTGACAACTACCATTCTACTTTCTGTTTCTATGAATTTAACTGCTCTAGGTACCTCATATCACATTTGGAATCATATAATATTTGTCCTTTGGGACAAATATTTGGTGGAATCATATATTTGTCCTTTTGTGACTGGCTTATTTCATTTAGCATGATGTCTCTAAGTTTCATTCATGTTGTAGCAAGTGTCAGAATTTCCTGCCTTTTTAAGGCTGAATAATATTCTACTGTATGTACCTATGCATTTTGTTTATCCGTCCAGCCTTAGATGGACACTTGGGTTGCTTCCACCTTTTGGCTATTGTGAACAATGCTGCTATCAACATGGGTATACATATACCTGAGTCCCTGCTTTCAATTCTTTGGGGTATATATCTATAAGTGGAATTGATGGATCTTATGGTAATTCTGTTTAATTTTTTGAGGAACCGCCACACCATCTTCCACAGCAGCTGCACCACTTCCCATCCCCACCAGCAATGCTCGCCATTCTCGCCAACACTAATTTCTGTTTTTTTGGTAACAGCCATTTCAGTAGGTGTAGTGCAGTATCTCATTTGGTTTTAATTTGCATTTTCTTGATGGCTAATGACGCTGAGCATCTTTTCATGTGTTTATTGGCTATTTGTATATCTTATTTGGAGAAATGTGTGTTCAGATACTTTGCTCACTTTATCTTTTTATTATTGACTTATAAGCGTACTTTATATATTTTAGATACAAGTCTCTTATCAGGTACATATATAGTTTGCAGATATTTTCTGCCATTCAGTGGCTTGCCATATCATTCTGTTGATAGTGTCCTCTGATGCACAGAAGTCTTGTTTTGATAAAATACAATTTATCTCTTTCGTTACCTGTGCTTTTGGTGTCAGTATGTAACCTTTTGAGACTACTTTCACTCAGGTTACAGTATGTAACCTTTTGGGACTGACCTAAATTGTTGTGTCTATCAATAGTTCATACCTTTTTTTATCACTGAGTCATACTCCATTATACGGATGTACCACATGTGTTGTTTTTTTTTTAATCCATTCACACATAGAAGGATAACTGAGATTTTTCCATCTTTTGATGATTATCACTACAGTTCCTATAAATATTTGTGTTCAGACATTTGTGTGAACGTTAAGTTTTGATTTCACCACAAATGTTTCAACTCTATGGGAATGGAACTGGTGGACCTTACAGTAAACATATATTTAGCTTTACAAGACACTATCAACTGTTTTCTAGAGTGGCTGTATTATTTTGTATTCCAACCATCAATGTATGAGAGTTTCTCCATAATCTTGCCATTTTTTAAAAAACTAATTTTCTGCACAATACTTCCTCCTTTCCTTTTGAGACACCGATGATATGAAAGTTAGATCTTTGTTATCGTCCCATAGGGCCTTGATGGTCTTTTTTTTTTTTCCTATCTTTCATCTCTGTTTTTTAGATTGAATAATTTTTATGATCTACCTTCAAGTTCTTTGACTCTTTCCTCTGTCACCTCCATTAATTTCAGCTCCAGAAGTTAACACATAATTTTTATGAGATCCCTTTCCTAAGTACCCCGCCCCTTGATATCCCCAGTACTTTCTGGTTCCCTGAGGCTCTCCTTTTCAGCACTCTGCCCAGAAAGCTGAGGTTTTATTTACATTTTGCCTCTTACTTCCTCCAACTGTTTTGGCAGTGGGGGCCAACTGGCAGGAAGACAGAGAAGATAAGAAAAGGGTGCATGCCCCTACCTCTTGAGACCACAGATCCTCCAATCAGAAAGTGAGGCAACCCCATTTCTCAATTTTAGATACCTGTGTCTTCCTCTGCACCCACTGTCACTGTTAGGAGCCATGATCTCTATTTCCCAAGCCTGAGGTAGAGGGCTTCTCCTAGAGCTCTCCTAGGGCTCTCTGCCTGCAATGATGTCTGCTTTCCGGTTTCAGGCTATGTTGAGACCAGGCCATGTGACAACACAAAAGGAAAAATGGCAAACTCACCGCCAGTTTGGTGGTACTTCAAATTCTGGTCTTCCCTAATTCACCTGCTACTATTGACTTTTCAGAGTCTTCAAATAGCTGCTCCATGCATTCTGTCCAGGTTTTATAATAGGTGCGCTCACTGAGAGAGATAGGGTGTCATGTGATTATGACACCACCTCACTTGGAACCAGAACTTCCCAGGCTTATGTTTTATATATTTATATTTTAGGGTTGGCAAACTTTTTCTGTAAAGGACCAAAGAGTAAATATTTTAGGCTTGGAGGGTCACATATGATTTCTGCTGCATATTCTTTTTTTATACAACCTCTTAAAAGACCATTCTAAGCTCACAGGTGGTACAAAAACGGACCACGGAGCCACTGTTTTCCAACTCCTGTGTTAGAATACATTATTTATCTCCAAGTATACAAAAATTCATGCAAAGACAAGTTGTAGTATGATTTATGCTTTACATCACTTTAATAAATCAATATCTTTACCAAAATCTATGGGTGCTGTAAGGCAAAAGCAGCCTTCATCATTGCTCATGATAAAGTTGTCTGAAAAATCCGTAATTTTGTGTTACATTTAATATATTTAATAATTCATAATAGGATCTTATAGATGTTTTATTGTTTACTGTAAATGCTATATTACTAAATGTTATTATTTGTTTAGATGAAACACTAATGAAAATCGCAGGGAATTATCTTTCAGATCCATTCAATTTCTTCTACAAGGATTTGGATAAAGACAGAATTCAGTAAAAGCTATCATACTTATCGCTGTTTTTTGAAATAAAGCTAACAAAAGAAAGCTGTGTGTGCAGTGTACTGACAATTACTTATTAACAAATGGGTTGGCAAACAAAGGAAAGCAAGTCAGTTTACTTCCCTACTGCATGTTATGTCACATATTTTTCATCATGTGTCATTCTATTGATCAATGATCACTACATTGTTGAGTTACTGCAATGAATTAAAAAGCAAAGTTAGCTGTTTCTCTCAAATGGTATGGTTTTTCTTATGCTATTATTTATATCTGATTGAAGGGGAGAGTCACACTTCCAATCCTAAAAGTTCTGGGAAATTATCATCTGATTTCATGACAGTATAGATAAGAAAACTAAAAATGATAATAAACTATTTTTAATTCTAATATGACTACTGGTTAGAACACTGATAAAAATCCATACAATGGATATACCCTAAAATACTACAAAGACTATTCATCCCAGTTAAATAAATATACATCTCTCACAATAAAGCATCAAGCAAAATGCTGGCACATACTGGGTCCAGGATAAACATTATTTTCTCCTCTTTCTTAACCCCATACTTTTAGAAATCTAAGATCTACTGCCAGTCTACCTCCTTTATTTTTATTGAGAACTAAAAAGTACAGAATTTGACTTTTATATTCTACAGTTTATTTTCCACCTTTAAATTTCCTTATCTATGACACAGTACACTGCAATATACCAAAAATAATGCAACGAAAGAAAAGTTAATCATCAACTGGAAGAAATGGAGGAAAAGGAGGGGAAGTGGCAATGAGCCATGAACCAATGAGCTGCCTCCTTGTATCCAACTATTGTTTGTATCTAATTGATTTAAGCAATACTCCTTGCTTGCCACTTTCTCAACTTGTGGATCTAGATGCTTCAAAATAAGGCTTCATTTTCCACGCTCTACACTACTCACATCTTGTTTAACTGAACTCCGACACATTCACTTTTCCTGTTCTAACATGTTTGCTAAAACTGAAGGCTCTGATTTCAACAAAAGATTTTACTATGTTTATATTCCCTTGCCCTGAACTTGTTTATTTTTGTTACCCTATACATCATCTTTTATCAGCTGGCAAGTTGACAATATTCTTGCCACAAAACAATTCACTATTACACAAGCAAAACATAGTGATACACACCTATGAATGGACCATGTCTACAACTTTAAAAAGAGGGGGGAAAAGCACATCAAAGACACTGCCTTTATATTAAGTATGTCAAAGATCCAAGTATATTTGAAACCCAGACAAGAAACACTAATTAAATCAGGTTTTGGCATGATTTATTATAAACAGAAATCTGAGATGTCCTATCCTGTTTTTTTTTTCTTTTAAGAAAATGGTTTGATTTGCCAATAGCATTATTATTTACAAGTCTTCAAAATTTGGATATTTACATGATTGTAAAAGGGTTCCAGTTGTTTTTCCTTTAATGCTATGATAACCATTCATGTCAAAGCTAGGCTATTATATTACATTTAAAAGATGTTCTTTAAATTTTCAATTATATTTAATGAAGTTTTTAGAAGTCTTCCTCAATCCAAATTATTTAAGAATTTATGTTCTAATTCAATATTAATAAAAGAAATAGCAATAGTTTCTAAATTAAAACAGAACAAGTGGCATACCTACTTTGAAAGTATAGTTTCTTTAGAATACTTTACTCTTTTATTTACTTAAGTTGATTTCACAGGATACTAGTAGGAATCTGTCTTGTGACATAAGAAAATAAATAGGAAAAGTAGGACTCCACTCACAGGAGGAATCAATGTTTCCAAATAAACTTACTGACGCCACTCATTTGGAATTAGTAATAATTCAAAGACTGTCAAATATGTTTTAAAAGTTTTATGATGTAATGAATGTGAATGTAATGAATATGATGTAATGAATGTGACATAATGAATGTGAATTGAGATTACAGGAAAATATTTAAACATCTTTAGAGAACATTTACATTAAAAACACTGTTTAATATAAACCACTGATTTGTTAATTATATAGCATAATTAACTGAGGCAGCACCTATCAAGCAACATTTTTGGATCAGATACTCTATGTTATCAAAGTTAGTTGTATTTCATTGAAAAACTAGTCTGTGGTATTCATTTTCAACTAATTCACATTAATTTTCCCATAGATTTAATTCTATTTTTCATGTCTTTCCAACATGTAGGTGGATGAACAAGGAGGTAGGGAAGAGTGGAGAAGAGGGAAAAAAAAAAAAGAGATATGGAAAAAGAAAATAGAAAAGAAAAACTTCAGAGAGCTATTAAAAGAAGGAAAAATTAGGGCTTCCCTGGTGGCGCAGTGGTTGAGAGTCTGCCTGCCGATGCAGGGGACACGGGTTTGTGCCCCGGTCCGGGAAGATCCCACATGCCGCGGAGCGGCTGGGCCCGTGAGCCATGGCCGCTGAGCCTGCGCGTCCGGAGCCTGTGCTCCGCAATGGAAGAGGCCACAACAGTGAGAGGCCCGCGTACTGGAAAAAAAAAAAAAAAAAAAAAAAAAAAAACTACATTAAAAAAAACCCCTACAAATAATAACAATTATTTTTAAATCATGTCAATTTTCATCAAAGTACCAGAAATGAACTACTTCTTCATCCAGAGACTGAAAAAGTAAAACCACCATGAATGTTCAAATGGGAAGGAAAATATTACAAAGCTGCTCAAAAGCCTATTATAATTATTCTTGAATTAATCCTCATCTAATCTCCTGCCTAGATTGGTGGCCAGAATTCTGAGAGCAAGGTAAGGGAAGAGGACCGGGTGGGGAGGAGGGAAGGATTTCTCAACATTCCATATACATATATTCACTTAATCTCCCTGTTTTCAATTTTCTCAACTCCTGATCTCCCCCAGTAAGAGACCTTTGTTTTAATCTTTCCCACCATCTGCTAGCATGGGAAAGGGCAGTTACCCAGGGTCATGAAATATGTAAAACTCTTCAAGAGTTTTCAACTAATCCTATTTCAGAAGGTTCTTGCCCCATCCCCACACATACCATTAACACTCAGTTCCAGAGATATCTAGAGCCAGATCCTAGCCTTTTTAAAGATCCTGAAATTTAAATTATATTAATATTTTGGCTTTCTACATTGCTGACTTAAGATTTGACATTTTCTAATCAGTTACTACTGTGGTATGCATTCAATCCATCTTTACCTGGAAGCCTCAGAGCACATGTTATTTTCAAGTGTCCATGTGATACTTGGAAAAAGAATATTAATCTTATACTATGGGCCACAAGGAAAGTCTCGAGGAATCTTTTAAAAGTAGAAACTAAAAAGGATGCAGTCTTCAACCATAAGGCAGTCAAACTAGAATATAGTAAAAATTTTAAAAGTCAAAAAAGGTTCCAAAATTTTAAAATACTCTCCCAAATAAGAATAAAAAGTCCCATGGCAGATTATTTAGAAAATAATGACAAGAAAACTAAATATCAAACATGTAATTAGAGGCAAATTCACAAATTTAAACTCTTATTAAAAAAAAAAAACTCACAAACCTCATATAAAACTTAGAAAATTATAAAACAAAACAAATCTCAAGATAATATAATAAAGAAAAAGCAAATCAATAATTTATAAATAGAAAAAAATAGCAATAAATTCTACAAACTACACTAAAAAACAAAAGTACTTTAAAAAACATACACAGGATAGCACAGGGAACTATATTCAATATCCTGCAATAAACCATAATGGAAAAGAATAGGAAAAAGAATGTATATATATGTATAACGGAATCACTTTGCTGTACAGTAGAAATTAACACATTGTAAATCAACTATTCTTCAATAAAATAAATTTTAAAAAACATATATAGAAGAATGTCCTATTCTTAGGCTATACATATAAATTATGCATATAAAATATTTGCATATTTTATATGCAAATAAAAGTGTTATGATGAATGAAGTGTTATGATGTCTGCAACTTAATTTTAAGTGGTTTAGAAAATAGAATATCTACTATTTTCTCTAAGCAAACTACTTATCCTAGTTTTTCTAAGCAAATGTGACAAAATTGGTGAATCTAGGTGATGAGTATATAGGTGTTTGTTATACTATTCTTTCAACCTTTCCATTCATTTAAAATTTTGCAAAATAAAAAACTGAGGAAAAAGATATGCTGACATTGAGGGTATTTAAAAATAAGAGCTTAAGCTCTTTCAAGTAAGAGCTTAACTAAGCTTTACTAAGCAATAAATTCCAAGAAAATATGTAATGTTTCATTATTTTCTTACCTAAAATGTTATGAATATGATTTAATTTCTCTTTAGATTTTCTTTTCTAAAGTGCTAAGAACCAAGGAGTCCCCAATGCTCTAAGGTAAAATGAAGATAGATCATCAAGATTCCTGATTTTATGGTGTTTCAGAAAATATTACAGTGAAAAGTCATTTTTAAAAGCTTGTATGTACATGTATACTTGAATTACTTTGAAGTGAAAAACTAAACAGAAAAAGTTGATTGGACATGATCCTATAGAGATTTTGTAAGCATTTAAGAATAAAAATATGTAGATGTTTTAATTGTGTAAATATAAAAGCTGGTATGCAGAAGTCATTCTTCTTTGTACTTATTCGTTTTTAATGTTCTATAAAGTGAAATGTGAAGTAATATTTCCCTAGATAAATGGCTTTATGTGGATTTCAATCATATTCTAACTCAAATATCTGCATAAATATCAGCTTCAATCAAAAAAAAGGTTGATTGGAAATACAGCAGGTCCTCACTAAACATTCTTTTGGAAGTGTGGAAAATCCCACTAAGTTTCTGTGCTGACACCAAAGCACTTATAAAGGGGCCAAAACTACAAAAAATGATCTGAAACTGAGTAGATTTTATAGTACACTGCACCCTTTAAAAGGTCCATTGTGCATTATAACACAAATCTACATTTTTATCCTCAAAGTTTATCTAACTTTATTAATCCCAGAAGATTTCTAGGTTAGACTTGATTTGAAAATCAAAGTCTAAAACCCATGAAAACTACAGTAACTATTTCTACATATGTGAGATTCTATTGAACTGGATTCAGACATAAAAGTTAGTTGCTACTTGAAAACATATATACAGAAACATGGGTCAAATTTTACAGGCTCTTTTGGGAGTATATATAATAGGCCATGAGAGTCATAATTTATTATGGTAAGAAATACTATGATAGGTTAAATACATCAAATAGGCACATTCCAAATCTTTCTTTAAACTACAGTTCATGTCCTTTCTTCTTGATAAATGCTCCCTACTACAAGTCCTAATGTACCATATTTTACAGCTGTAGAATTTTTTTTCCTAGTGAAAAGTTCTATCTCTTGATCTCCACCACTCTCAGCAAATGAAGCCTAACAACACCACCATCACCTTTGATTTTAAAATATGTGAAGCAGGGCTTCCCTGGTGGTGCAGTGGTTGAGAGTCTGCCTGCCGATGCAGGGGACACGAGTTTGAGTCCCGGTCCAGGAAGATCCCACATGCCGCGGAGCGTTTGGGCCCGTGAGCCATGGCCGCTGAGCCTGCGTGTCCGGAGCCTGTGCTCCGCAACGGGAGAGGCCACAACAGTGAGAGGCCCGCGTACCGCAAAACAAAAACAAAACAGAAACAAAACAAAACAAAAATATGTGAAGCAGTCAATATTAACAAAAGTGAAAGAAGGAAGAGAGAGAGAGAACATTTTAGTTTTTGACAAATATAATGATATTATGTGTGCCTCTGTAAAATGGGAAAGTCAACATTAATAGAAATTTGGAAAGAACTTTTACCTTATAATAAAGGACAAGTTAAGAAAACCAATCTTACTGGCTTACAATTACACTTACAAGTGATCTGGAAAAGTAGGCTGGAGGCCAAGATTCTTAAATCAAACAAGCAATCTATCACTGAGAAAAAACAAAGCATGTTTCTGAGAGCCTCACAGCTGACATAAAATGGATTTGTGGTATGTTATAAAATACTAACAGACACCCTTTGAAAATTACTTCAAAGTCTTTATTCTGGCAGGTTTCTGCTATAATATCTGGACACTGTTTAGTTTTTTTGTGTTATGTCAAAATATACACCTGACTAAGCATTCTTATAATGAATAAAGGACAAGATTCTTAACTCTGACTCTCATTTTGTGAAATCCCAAGAATGAAAATTTTCGCTTTCAATATTACTTTTAAGGACTGTTTGAAAAGTTTAGTGTAAATTAAATTTTTATAAAATAAAATACTGATTCACCATATATAATATATTTTTTTACAAGGGTGTTTAGGCTGTAACATTTCTGGAAGCACAAGATAAAACTATTAATAGGAGTTCCATAAGAAAACAATTGCAGACAGATGGGATTTAGTGTTCCCTTACACAGTTTTGTAAACCGCTTTAATTTAACCAAGTGAATACTTTAATTTGAAAATTTTAAAATGTCAACAGGTTTATCTGGGCAGCAGAATTATTACTATGATATTGTTTTCTAAATATTAAACTCAGATTAATCATTTGTAAATTATCTAATTACTACCTGAAATTAAACTGCCATTTAGAATATATGTACTGAGACATATTATGTCTCAATTTCATTTTTTGAGAATCTGCCTTAGCTTCATTTCTATTTCGTGGAAAGAGTCATTATTTAAATTTTTAAAAAACTTAAGGTCCAGTTGAAGAAATGTGCTTTTTCTCCCCTGTAAACTTTATTTTTAGTTTTATGCTTTAAGACTTTTCCCTTGAATCTGATCACTTAGCAACTCACTTTTATCCCAACCAACTTATTCTTCATGCCAAGAGAGAAAATAAATGGTGATTGCATAACAGCAATATAAGAGACTGAAAAATAAAATACTCCAATAATAGTCTGTTCTGTCAGCATGATGTTCAATATATCATCTGAATGACATTTTCACTGATATGAGTATTTTATCTGATAGTGCGTGTAGACATAAACAATTTCATGAATATGTAAACTATAGGTACAAATGGTAGGAAAGATTAAGAAGGAAACTAATTTACCTGCAAGTAATGCGGACAAATGTTAGATACTAGCTGGCTATGAGAGCATTAGTAAAGTTCTGATATACAAAGGCATTACTGGTTGAGTTCCAATACCCAAGATGCTAATCCTCAAGTCAGATAATTAAGAAAGATCATTCAACTGATTGTATTTATCACTTTGATACAGAAGAAAAACCAGCTTAAACTACTCAAGAGCAATTTCACATTACAGCAGTATTAGAACTGGATCCTGAAGCAATGTGGCAGTACAGAATTATAACAAGGGAATTCTAGGTGATTTAACTAAAGTAAGATAGTCTCTCCCATACAGGCAAATAAAAACACAAAACTAATACATTTCACTCTCCCTCAAAACATCTTTCTAGATTAGGAGTCAGCAAAACTTTTCTCTAAAGATCCGGACAGTAAATATTTTAAGCTTCGTAGGCCACATATAATCTCTGCAAATTCTTTGTTTTGCTTGTTTTTTAAAACCATTTAAAACTGTAAAGACATTCTTAGTTCACAGGTTATAAAAAAAAGAAACAGGCCACAACTGGATTTGGCCCATGGCCGTACATCGTTTGTTGACCCTGCTCTGGATAGCCCCCTTTTATCCAAAATGAGGCGGACCCTGAATGGGCATGTAATGCTGTCAGTGCCCCTTCATCTGCACACTCATTCTAAATCAAATCCTTGTATCATACAGGTGGCAACAACAGAAACAAAGCAACAACAAAAATAAACCTTTAGTATTTCCAACTATGTAATAAGAATAACATCACTCGTGGAAATCGCCAACTTTTAAGGAAGATATATTACTTTCTTTGAAATCTTTTAAAAAAATGTTACCTCTGATAATTATAAAAATAAATATTTTTATGGAATAGTTATATTGTATGAGATACAACTGTAGACAGATTTTTATTCCTTTTTCAACAACTTTATTGAGGTATACTTGATAACTTTATAGAGGCATATTTTGCATATTACGTTATTCACCATTTTCTAATTTATAATTCAATGATTTTTTAGTATGTTTATCAACCAACACCATAAATCAGTTTGAAAACTGATGATCCCTGAGGCACATTTACTGTTTCCTCCCAACCCCTCGCCCCAGGCAACCACTAATCTACTTTTTGTCTTTACAGTTTCACCCTTTTTTGGGACATTTCACATAAATGTGGTTTCTGCATCTGCCTTCTTTCACTAAGCATGTTTTCGAGGTTCATCCACATCATAGCATGTATCCATAGTTTGTTCCTTCTTATTGCTAAACAGTATTCCAAGGGATATGTTGCACATTTTTAAAGTGTCAATTTATTAAGTTTTGACATATGTATACACTCAAACCATCACCAGTCAGGATAACAAACATGTCAATCATCCCCCAAATTCCTTGTGCTCCTTTGTAATCCCTCCTCCCCACCCCATCCCAGCCACCTTGTCCCCAAGGCAACTACCAGTCTAGTTTCTGTCACTATACATTACTTTGCATTTGCCAGAATTTTACATAAATGGAATCACACAGTATGTACTCTTTCTTGTCTGGCTTCTTTCATTCAGCATGATTTTTAAAAAATTCATTCATGTTAAAGCATGCATCAATTGTTTCTTTTTATTACTGTATTAAAGAATATTCAATTGTATAGACATAACAAAGTTTGTTTATACATTCACCTGTCAATGGACACGTGAAATGTTTCTGGGTTTTGGCTATTACAAATAAATCTGATATAAGCATTTGTTTACAAATCTTTGCATAACCATATGTTTCCACTTCTCCTGAGTAAATATCTAAATGTGAAGTAGTAGGATCATATAGTAGGTGGGTATTAAACTTCTTAATCTACCAAACTGTTTGCCAAAGAGGTTGCATCATTTTACATTCCCACAGCGGCATATGAACATTCCAGTCGCTCCACATCCTCACCAACGTTGGTATGATCAGTCTTTTTAATTTTAGTCATTCCAATACATGTGTAATGATATCTCATTGTGATTTTAATTTGTATTTCCTTAACAACTACAATAATGTTGAGCATCTTTCAATATGTTTGTCATTTGTCTGCCATGTGTTTGTCACCCCTTAGTGAGTTGTGTTCAAATCTTTTGATTTTTAAAACTGGATTGTTTTATTGTTGAGTTTTAAGAGTTCTTTATATATCGTGGATTTATCAGACAGATGATTTACAAATATTTTATCCCAATCTGCAATTTACCTTTTCATTCTCTTAACAGTATCTTTTAAAGAGAAAAAGCTTTTAATTTTTAAAAAGTACAATTTATCAATTTGTTCTTTTGTGAATCATGCTGTTGGTGTAATATCTAAGAAATTATTCCCTGACCCAACATTTTCTTCCAGAAGTTTTATAATTTTAAGCTTTACATTTAGGTCTTTGACACATTTTGAGGTAATTATATATGGTATGAAGTGTGGATCAAAGTTCATTTTATCAGATACAGATATCTAATTGTTCCAGTGTCGTTTGTTGAAAAGACTTGTTTCGCCATTAAAAATGCTTTTGCATCTTGTTTTAAATCAGTTGTCCATATGTGTTTTGTCCTTTTTTTTTTTGGACTCTCTATTCTGCTCCATTGATTGTTTTGTCTCTTTTGACATCAACATCACATTGTCTTAATTCCTGTAGCTTTATAAATCTTGAAATCAGATAGACCTCCAACTTTGTCCTTTGTTAAAGATGTTTTGGCTAGTCTAGATCCTTTGTATCTTCACATGAATTTTAGAATCATGTCAATTCTACAGAAAACCTTAATGGGATTTTGACTGAGAATGTACTGAATCTATACATTACTTTGGGGATAACTGACACCTTAACAATATTAAGTTTACTAACCCCTGAGCATGATTCATTCCATCATTTATTTAGATCTTCTTTATTTAATTTCTCTCCACTATGTTTTGAAGTTTCCAGTGTATGGATCTTTCACATCTTTTGTCAGATTTATCCCTAAGTATTTCATATATTTTAATACCACTATAAATGGTATTCCTTAGTTTTAAATTTTAATTTGTAAATGTTCATTGCTGTTATATAGAAGCAAACTGATTTCTGTATATTGATCTTGTATCCTTCAACTTACTTAACTCACTTCCTTGTTCTAGTATCTAGATCATGTCATCCTTTGAAAAATGAGTTTTACTTCTTCCTTTCTAATCTGCTGCCTCTTTTTCTTGCCTGACTACACCAGTTAGAATCCCTAGATTAATGCTGAACAGAAGTGGTGAGAGTGGATGTCCTTATCTTGTTCCTGATCTTAGGAGGCAAGCATTCAGCCTTTCATCACTATGATATCAGCTGTTGCTTTTTCTTAGATGCCCTTTTTCTGGTTGAGGACATTAACTTCTATTCCTAGTTTTCTGAGACATTTTAGTCAGGAACAAGTGTTGGATTCTGTCAAATGTTTTCTCTGTATCTACTGAGATGATCACATGACTTCTGATTTTTAGTGGGTTAATGTGGTAAATTATAATGATTGTTGAATGTTAAACTAACCTTGAATTCCTAGGATAAGCCCTACTCGGTCATGATATGCTCTTCTTTTTACACATTGCTGGATTCTATTTGCTAAAGTTTAGTTTATACTTTTAATATCTGCATTCAAGAATGATGCTGGACTGTCATTTCCTTTGTCTGGTTTTGGTATCAAGGTAATGCTAATTGCTTTAGGTGGGAGAGTAAATCAGGTCCCTGTTACTCCATCTTAGCCAGAAGTAGAATTCTGTTTAATAGTTATTAGGTCATTATCCCATCTGCTCCTTCGTAATCTAGAAAGTATATATCATTATCAACATCATTTTACATATAGGGAAAATGGGGAATGGGGGAAAACTGAGGCTCAGAGAGCAAGGTAACACAGTTCTAATCTGCAACTAGGATTTGAATCCACACGTATGAATCTAAAACCCATTCTCTTAACCTCCTACTATACTATACTATTTAAATAGTACTCAGAAAAGATTCTCTTGAGACACACAGATTAATTTCTTTTTCATTAAGAAAAAGCATTATATCTCTAAAAGATGCAGGTAGTCTGGTCTGGAGCCCATGTCTTAATCACTATGGTATTTGTTAAAAAGAATGAATGAGATGCCATGGTTTCTTATACACTGAGTTAGGATCTATATAAACTATTAACACTACTCAATATACTGAAAACATTACTTAAGAAAAAAGATACATCTAGGAAGAAAGAGTCTTATAAAGATACTTTACAGACCTAAACAGACCAACTAAAACAGTAACAATAGGTGTTATCATTCTAAAATTTTATTTAATCTTCGATACCACATTGTGAAATAGATATTACTATATAAATTTTACAGATGAGGAAATTTGAGACACAACAACATTAAGAAATTTGTTTGGGAGGAGGGGCAATATAGGAGTAAGGGGTTAAGAGGTACAAACTATTACATATAAAATAAGCTACCAGGATATATTGTACAACATGGGGAGTATAAACAATATTTTATAATAACTATAAATGGATTATAACTTCTAAAAATTGTGAGTCACTATATTGTACACCTGTAACTTATATAATATTGTACATCAACCATACTTCAATTAAAGAAACATTTAAAAAAAAGAAGAAAAGAAACTTGTCTAATATCTGCCATCCCTTAAGTACCAGAACAGGTATTCAAGCCCAAGTCTCTACAGCTCTAGAATAGTCTCTTAAAATTTGTATTTGGTTTTCTGTTTGTGTTTCACATTGCAATGTTGCCATCCCTGAGAAACAAGACACACTGCCAAGGGCCTTTTGGGAACAAGGAAATTCCAACATCAGATTCAAGCAGAGCTCAACGCCAACTGAATTAGAGCTAAGCTTTGATGATAATGAAGGCGAAGGGGGGTTTCCCAATCCCTGACTGGATTAAACTTGCTTTGCCCCGTTTCTAAAGCAAGTTTTCCTTCCATAAAACTAGATGAGTTCCTTTTATATATTTCTGATGATTTACAATAGGTACAGCTCAATGAGTTTGGACTACTAGTGGTGGGCTATAATGCAGAATTGCTCTCAGGAGTAGGATGGGAGGAGGAATAATAGCTCTTCAAATAACTCCAGTCATGAGGCAAGACAGGTTAAACAGCCTGGACTCTTGAGGAGACTCCCAAGGTTTAAATACCAAGTATGCCTCATACTAGCTGTGAGACACTGGAAACATTACTTAACCTCTTTGGGCTTCCATCCCTTCACCTATAAATTAGAGATGATAATTTACCTCTTATAGGGTTCAGGATTAAAAGACAGAATATATGAAAAATGTCTGGAATAGTACCTAGCACTTGGTAGGCACTGTTTAAATTTGGCTAACAATATTATTATTATTCCTATAGTTACTGCACAGGAAAAAATTACATACATTAAATAGGCACGTTAGAAATTCTGTAGGATTAAGAAACATTAGCAAAAAACTATATCTTTTGAAACACAGTCCTATAAAAATCTGATTTAGCTATATTAGTGTCCCAAAAATGGCTTTGGAAATTAATTTCCAGCATCTTCTATAAGTGGGCAAACAGCTTTTAAAACACAAGCAGGGATAATCAGAAACAATTCATTAAAATAAAGCAAATTACTCAATTCCATTAAAGTAGCATTAAATACTTACTATGGACTCAGCATTATGCAATACTCTATAAGGTACATGTAAGATCTAGACCCAACTCCCAAAATGCTTAAAATATTAGCAAAAATAACACAGAATAGACTAATAAGGCAAAGTACAAGTAAATGTCAGAGAGTGGCACATAACTCTAGAAAAGAAGGAATTCTAAAGCACCACTAAAATTTATGAATTCAACTCATAAAAAAAATTATCTATGTATATATTTAGTGCCACTTCTAATGCTACTGACAAGGACAAGTTCAAAGGGCTGGTATGTTATAAATTATTAATGAATCACTTAAGCAAAAAATAAAAGGGGTTACTGAATAATTTTCACTATAACTTACTGTTCCTATTTTGGTCTCCAGAAAGTTCTCCCTTTCTTCATCTACCTTAATTTCATGTCCAGTTTTAAATAATTCAAGCATTTTGGGGATGTCTCGGCCAATGGAATCTGGTTAGAAAAGGAGAAAATCCAAAGTTATCATTACATCTAAACAAGTAGCAAAAATTACTGAGTAAGAGAAACATTCAGGGCTTCCCTCGTGGCGCAGTGGTTGGGAGTCCGCCTGCCGATGCGGGGGACACGGGTTCGTGCCCCGGTCTGGGAGGATGGCCCGTGAGCCATGGCTGCTGACCCTGCGCGTCCGGAGCCTGTGCTCCGCAACGGGAGAGGCCACAACAGTGAGAGGCCCGCGTACCACACAAAAAAAAGAGAGAAACATTCAACCAAGTTAAGATATAAAAAATGATTTGTGGCAGAGAGCCTGTAGGGTGGCCCATTTCCTGGTGTTCATGCCTTTGTGTTATCCCTTCCCCTTGCATATGGATGAGAGTTGCAACGTGCTTCTAAGCAAGAGACAGTATGATTATGCATACCTGATTACATTACATAAAACTGCAATGCCTATCTTGGGGGAGTCGCTCTTCCTACTGGCTTTGAAGAAGCAAGCTACAATGTTGTGAGGGCATATGGAGAGCCACGGGCCAAGAAACTGAGATCCTCAGTCCAGAAACCTGCAAGGAACTGGATTCTGCCAAAAAGCCACATGAATCTGGAAGGGAACTTTCCCCAGTCAAGTCTCAGATAAAATCACAGCCCCAGCTGACACCTTGATTGTAGCTTTATGAGACCCTGAAGCAGAGAACCTAGCTTAGCTGTATACATATTCCTGACACACAGAAGCTGACATAGTAAATGTGTGTTGTTTTAAGCCACTAAATTTGTGATATTATTGTTGTACAGTAATAAATAACTAATAAGTAAGTATATACAATGATGATGCTTATACTTTAGAAACACTGATGACAAATTAAAATAAAACCTATAAAATAACACATGATAAAAGCTGACAGTGGAGTCTTGAAATCTTTGAAGAACTTTTTACTTACCTTTGTGTGAAATTTGTCTGACCTGCCTTACCATAAAGAAGGGAAGGAACTAGAAAAGTAGCAAGATCTAGCAGTAGAAATAATACCTCAGTGAGTGGTACAATCCGGAAGCAGCTCATTGCTGCACAAATGGTTACAGAAGCTGGCAGGAAGAAAGAGTTAAGAATTGAGACTTTATTGGATTCGAATGTCACTTTGTCCTCCATTAGGGTGGAAAAAAAGATGCAACTGAATAAAGAAAGGAGAAAAAAGGAATCAAGGTAAAAACTAAGAATTTTCAAAGGACCATGGAGGAGACTCCAAACATAAACTATACCTTCCTAATCTTTAATCATTAACATTTTAACTCAAATTCAACACATAAAATAATATATATTTTTTAGTTTTACTTTAAACTTTTTTTAAATTTGTTTTTTATTGAAGTATAGTTGAATTACAATGTTGTGTTAACTACTGCTCTACAGCAAAGTGACTCAGTTATACATATATATATTCTTTTCCATTATGGTTTATCACCGGATATTGAATATAGTTCCCTGTGCTGTACAGTAGGACCTTGTTGTTTAGCCATTATATATATACCAGTTTGCATCTGCTAATTCCAAACTTCCAATCCAACCCTCTCCCATCCCTCTCCCCCTTGGCAACCACCAGTCTACTCTCTATGTCCCTGATTCTATTTCTGTTTCACAGATAGGTTCATTTGTGTCATATTTTAGATTCCACAAATAAGTGATATCATATGGTATTTGTCTTTCTCTTTCTGACTTACTTCACTTAGTATGATAATCTCTAGTTGCACACATACTTCTAATATTCCACAATACCATAACTTAACCTGAAAAAATTTCAATTTTGTACCTAGAAAATGTGATTTATTTGAAGGGTAAGAAATACAATAAGGAACATACCACTAGAGACACACCACTCTCAGTGTGTCTCCAGCAGCTCTTCCCGTGATAAGTCAGTATGAAAATCTCATTATATACAGCCACTATGGAAAACAGTATGGAGGTTCCTCAAAAAACTAAAAATAGAATTACCGTATGATCCAGCAATCCCACTCCTGGGCATATATCCAGACAAAACTATAATTCAAAAAAATACATGGGGACTTCCCTGGTGGCACAGTGGTTAAGAATCTGCCTCCCAACGCAGATTCAAGCCCTGGTCCAGGAAGATCCCACATGCTGCACAGCAACTAAGCCTGTGCGCCACAACTACTGAAGCCCGCACGCCCTAGAGCCCATGCTCTGCAACAAGAGAAGCCACCACAGTGAGAAGCCTGCACACCTCAACGAAGACTAGCCCCCGCTCGCCGCAACTAGAGAAAGCCTGCGCACAGCAACGAAGACCCAACGCAGCCAAAAAAAAAAAACACAATAATGAGAAATCCGATGATAATAGGAAGTGGAGATTAATATTTTATATAGGATGGTTACAGAAGGGCTCTCTGTTTAATGTGACATTTGAATAAGAATGTGAGCCAGGCAAATTAGCAAAGAGCATTACAGACAGATGGGACAATGAGTCCAAAGACCTGAGAAGGAAGAACACTTAGTGCATATAAAGAAGGGCAAAGAGGCCACTATGGCTGGAGTAAGGGAAATGAAGGAGAGCAACAGAGCCAGCTGTAATATATCAATAATTCATCTATAATAATTATAATCATACCTAATAATCATTGGAGTCTTTTACACATAGTTTTTAAACTAGCACATGAAAGAGGGAAATTTAGAAAAATTTCAAATTGGTTACCCTGCAAAAATTCCCTGTGTTTTAGCATTTTTCTTTATATAATCAAATTGTTTCAATAATGCAAGCAATATTCTGAAGTACAGCATGTCAATCTATGAGTTAAAAATAATTTACATTAGATTTCAATAATTTTATATCCATTACTCTCAAATATGATACAATACCAACTTCCATACAGAAAGCAGTGTCCTACTCATGAATACTCTTTGGACAAGTCTGCGGGAATATCCTTTTGACAAGACTCCAACTGGAGCACTGATGTTCAATCCTAAGAACTATGTGTTAAGAGGAACACACAGTAGTGGGTCCAGTTTTCTAATTATATCCCTTACCTGCCAACAACTTAGTATGCTTTAAAAGAATTCAACTATTTCCACATATGCCATAGTACCTACTATGGCTTAATATGCGTAATAGAAAACTGATTCCATTAAGTCAAGATATTTTTCATGCTAGTATTTTTTGTTTAGTAAATGCTAAAAAATAAGATTAGGAATAAAGAAAATCAAAAAATATCAATAAGATATATCTATATTAGATATGAAAGAATTTCAGAGGGCATTTGTATTGTGGAGGAAAAAAAGCTAAGTTGACACGCAAAATGAAGGCCAATTTCTTCCAAGAAATTTTAAAAAGCAAGTTTTAAATGTCGTTTTTTTAATGAGATAAAAAAGAAATACTCAGAAAACAAGCCAAATGTGCACTGGAAAAATAGAGAACTTGCCTATAGTTACGTAAGCAATTAAAATAAAACAAATAAAACTGCAGCATTAAACATGCTGCAAAATGTGCACATTCAATCCAGCCAAGTTGGTTACACCCACTCCCACTAGAAAAACAAAATGTAAGATAAAATGGGAAACTAATGAGCTCAGCTGCAGGGGCTTGTTTGTTTGTTTTTTAATTCCATCCATTTGCTCAAAACATAATTTCTACTTCACCCTTATGTCTTTTGTTGGATGTAAGGGGAATCAAATGTTCCTAAACAAGATTCTGAATATGCTCTAAAAATGCATAATACAAGCTTCATTTGTTCTAATGCACATCTGGTGTATTCTGTTTTCACATTTTTGACAGGTTAATCATTTGTCTTCATGTTTAAAGAACACAAATGTTTTGCCAGTGCTGTTAAGCAGATCGTGTGGGGTTGAAAAGAAAAAGTTAGGGAAGGAGAAAGGTCTGCCTGGTTTTCCAAGATGATTTGTTAAGCAAATTGGGGGAGCTGGGCGGGGAGAACATACCTAGGTAACTTGACCATGGTATACACAAGCTATGATTCATTATGAAAGCAGAAACAAAGCCCACTAGTAAAAATAAACATTTTCAAAAGAAACTTTCCTTATTTGAAATAAAGAAATAAGTTATCTGAAAACCTTTCAGTCCCAAATTTTGCAATGAAAATGGTAATAAGAAACCTCAACGCTAAAGAGAATTGAGGCCAAAAGAGTTATTCAAAGAATGGATAAAGCAGCAAAGGTAACAAAATTAATTTCTGTGAAAAACCAGTTAACCATGCAAAGCGAGGAGCAAGCTGAATACAGATATATTCAGTATTCAGTTTCAGTTTTAATTGACTATATTTAATATTGTTTGGCTTTGTTGAGCTTGAATTTAATTAGAAAAAAATATGAGAATTATTTTCAAATTCAACTGCAACTCTGGTTTAATTTTTAAAATAATGTTCAATTTCAGGTCCTACTTAGGAAAGAATGTAAGCGTGCTTCCATGAAAACACACACTACTGTATTGGAAATCCCTAACAAAAAGTGTCAAACCTCAGTCCAATATCTCAAAAGGATGTGTTATTCAATGCAGGCTATCAAGAATAAACAAAACACTAGTACAACAAAACTGAAGAGTGCATTTGAATTTGCTTACAGCATAGAACATGATCTATAATTCAGATGAACATAAGTGGCTATCATGTATGAAGAATTTTTTTTAGCTCAACTAGAGTTAAAATTTGAAGACCAATCTACTAAAATGATTTTAAAATACTTGCTCTTTTACCTTATAAAATTTTATTTGAAATAACGTCTACCTATAGCAGATATCCAGCACCATCTAAAAGAAACAATGTCTGCAAATGAACTTACTTTTCCTCCCAAATCTACTCCCTGTTTCCATTAATGACATCAACTTATTAGCAGAGATCCCAAGGTTTAAATCTCAGCATCATTTGACTCTTCCCTTTCTCTCTCTCAACATGTCCGTTCCTAACTACTTAGTGCAAAGTCCTATTATCTTTGACATCTGTCCGCTTCACTCCAGTCTCATTATGAAGACTTTAGTTCAAACATTACCTTTATTAGTCTCTGGCAATTGCACCTGAACTGGTCTCCCTGCCTCTACTTTTGATTCATGCCAATACATCTTACAAACTCTTGCTAAATTAAAGCTCTGGAGAATCCCCCACCTTAAAAACTTCTAAGAGATTCCTGCTGAATACAGAATAAAAGTCCAAATTTATTAGGATCTTATTCAAGATTCTGCTCAACACGGCATCAATCTACCTGTCCAACATATTCTCTTTCATTTCATAGGGGTGCCATTCACTACAGCCAAAGAGAACTAATTGATATTTCTGGGATGTAGCCTATAATTTCTAACTTACTTCAGTGTCTATGATTAACAGATTCTTTCCACTTAAAATAAAATCCCCCTTAATCTGATCACCAAATTATTCAAGGTACAGTTTAAATGTCACCCCCTTCAGGGTGCCTTCTCTGATTTCCCCACCTATGTATAAATTCCTCCTCTACTGAACACCTACAGCACCTTGTGAATTTATCATATAATACTTCATACTTTATAACAAGGCTATTTATGTAGCACCCTTACTTCTCTTACTAGGTTTCATAAGGGGGAAATATCCACAAGGGAAAAGTTGCTCAAGGGAAATAACTGCAGAACCATACACAGTAAGCATTCATACATATATGTTGAATGCTAACATGAGCATACATGTTATATTGATAAAGAGGTATAAAATAGTATGATGATAACATACGTAGTGGGTAATATGTTCCACTAATTTAAAACTAGAATATGGCCTAAATTTAAAGATCTGATTATAAAGTCACTAGGCCTTCAAATTACATTAAATCACCAATATTAATGCCAAAGGAAAAAAAAAATTAAATCCATATGTTCCTATATAACACAAAACTCAAACACCAGAACATATTATTTATTCTACACATATATTAGCAATTTTGTTTTCTAACTAAACATATATATAGAAAGTTGTTGATAGCATACTGAAATAGTAAAAGAATTCTCCCTTACTTCGAGTAAGCTTAGGAAATCTTTTTTTCAGTTTCTTCCTTAATGGATTAAGCTCCGGCATTATTTCTGGAACAGCTACGTAAAAGTCTGGTTGAATTTCATCATCCAAAATCTAAAAATCAGGGGGGAAAAGATATCCTTAGATTGTATAAAAAGCTTTATCCTTCTAAAAATAAAGTCTAATGTAGCAACAATTTCCCTTATAATTTAGAAAATAGCTATTAAGCACAATTCTTTAACCACAAGGATCATTTGAACACATTTATCAATTATGAAAACCATCAGAAGCAAAACATTTTCTGATGTTTTCTTTTAAAAATAGCCACATCCATTAAAAACAAACAAACAAACATTTAATGGGCTTAATTCTTCCATGGCGTTATGTTTGGCAAAGTGTTACAAGCTAGAACATATCACTGATGTGTACACGGCTCATACAGTCCCACAAAGCTGAATTCATACGTCCATCAAAACTGAAGGAATATGTTGAAAATTTTGTAATAGATCACATGTAAAATTAATAACCACTAGCTGCCAAATCACTGGCAACTACACTGTTTTCCTAAATTCGGAGCATCAGGAGAACTGAATCTATAATTATTTTCACAAAGAATTGAAACCAAAATTCTCTTTGCCTCCAAAAAATGAAAGAGGAGTGGAATGGTCAAAGACAAGTTTACTTATAGTTTATTATCCATACTCTATTTCTATTCTAAGAGCAAAGAAAATAATTTCAATTTTTAAAAGACATTTTAAATTAATTCAGGCAGGCACCCAAAATAATTGTTTTACTCCTACAGTATACTCCATTTAAAAATTCAGTTGATTATAAAATGAAGCAACTTTTTAGAACAATACTGCCTGGACAACAAATATTTTACCAATGATTTTTTTGCATAAAGTCTTATCACAGTATGTCATTCAAAGCCTTGGTTTGGGGTTACACACTGAACTGTAAAAACCTGGACCCTGGCAAAATTAAGTGTGATTCTGGAATTTTATCTTCCTGTTACTATTTCTTCTTTTTACAAATTCTTTACTCCCTAAACAACATACTGTGCTCCCCTAAACAATAACAACTTACTTTAAAAGAGAACTTATAACATGCCAAGCATTCTGCTAAGCATCATACATCGTTTAGTTCATCAAGTCTTTACAATAAATCTACAAAGAAAGTACTATTGACCACACATTCCAGATAAGGAAATGGAGGGCTTAAGGAGGACGAGTCAATCTGTGCACTTTTAAGAGGCAGACCCAGAACTGAAACACAGGCAGTGTGGTTCCAGAACCAGGGCTCTCATCACTAGAAACATGAAAGCAGAGGCAACTTTGAAATGTAAAAGAACTGTATGTGACATTTCTACTCCAACATCTTCCAGTACTGATTCTAAAACATGTTCCTTTGAATTAAATTTAAAATTATGTTTGAAAGTTATGCCATAGTTAACCTTAAGATCATATCATTGAATAATATAAAACTATATGGATGAAAAGCATGCATGCTTTAGAGACAAGTAAAAATGAAACTATTTAAAAATCCCTCAGAACCAAGCATACTTGTGATATTTCACAAGTATTGTAATTAAAGCAAAATGAATTTAGTAAATAGTCTTACCTAAGAAATGACTAAAAGTTCAGTAAATTCATCCTACATTTACCTATTATAAGCACTAAGTAAAACAGTATTGATATTTAATTAAAAAATACAAGAATGTATAAAAAAATTGCAGCCATGATACTATTTACAAAACTGTACTGAATTTACTTCACAACCTGAATACCTTTTGAAAATAAAATGGATGAGTTTTAAAAGATACCAGGGGGTAATCTGCAAGAATATATTGGTTTTTGTGCCTTATATAGGTGGCATTTTTCCCTCTAATAATAGATCATCAGTGGGGCACCTAAAGAGAAATTCTGTACCTGTAAAATTTTACTTAACAAATAATTTCAAAATGCACCTGGTTTCCTTATTTGGGTTACTTTTTTCAAAATATTTTATTTAATGAACTTAAATGATACAGAATACTTTCTGCTCCCATACCATTTCTTTCTTGAGAAGTAACTTCTTACTTAACATTTAAGAAGTGGAGATATCTATTCAAACTCCACTGTTGCTATGACTGTTCTATAAGATACTCTTATGCTCGCGGAAGAAAACAGATGGAAGGCAGTACACAAGTTTAATAAGAATAGTTCGTTCTCTGACTCCGGGGTCCAAGCTACACTCTCAAATTCCAAAGAATATGTGGTATTATTTTTTAATATTAAAAGAATTTTAATAATCTTACTAAATTAAAATTTATGATACATGAGAGAGAATTGGGTACCACCCTCTGACTTTGACCTAGAAGCTGTATGAAAGTACAATCTCTTCATATTTCCCATTAGTTCTGCTCCCCAAAATAATTCTAGAGATTCTCCTTAAAAATCCAGAATCCACACCAAATTTAAAGAACTACTGGGGTAGAAAAAAACACACTACAAGCACTGTTGTGCTTGGCCCAGTTAATGGTCCAGTTAAAACTTCCCCCAAATCAAAATCTGGATACAGGACAAAAGATAAATTTTCATATCACTTTCTCCAGTTCTAGAAACAAAACAATAAGTATTCCACAGTCTAAAGGATTAAATTTAGAAGAGAAGATTTTAGAGAATGTTAGGGAAATCTTTTGTATTTCAGAAATAACTCCCAAAATTCAACAGATGTGCCTCTTCTCCCCATGTCTTTTTTTTTTTTTTTTTTTGGCCACGTGGGATCTTAGTTCCTTCGTCAGTGAAAGTGAGGAGTCCTAACCACTGGACCACCAGAAAATTCCCCTCCCCACCTCTTTAAAAAAAAAAAAAATGTTGTCTTTGTTTCAAATGGGCTCCACAAATTCTTTGTTATTTTCCCAAGGCAGGCTATATAATCATTTTTTTGCCTCCATGCTAAGCCTACATTACTTGAACTGATGAAGTTGGGGAGGTAAAAGTTAAGAGTAACTAAAAGTACCATACTATAGAGGTCAGATACTATCCTTTGTGATCTACTAAAGCAAATCGCACTTTTCACTCCAAGAAAGCAAAACAAATATCTGACCTTCAAAACGTGAATAGAGATATCCATGTGTGCTACCTTTTGCACTTCATCTCAAATCTCACATTCAAAACCAGAAAGAGTCATACTGCCCTTTCCAGTCTACCCACAGAACTCTCACAAACATATAGGAAGCAAAGAAAAATAAATCACAATATAAATCAAGCATAGTTAATATCAGAAAGTCTGGATAGTTTTTTCTTAGCTTGATTTTGAGACTCAGAAGAGTAGGAAAATTTTCCCCTGTTCTGTAAAGCTCTACTAACCATTGATCAAAAGATATGAACAGAGTGGTTATGTTCCACATGTAATAAATCAACAGATGGCAAAGATAACAGAACAATTTCTATAACTAATGAACATGAAAACAATACTGTACCTTCTGAATCAGATTAGTTCCTCCTGCAAATGCAGCTCCATTTTCTTCTGCTATTTTTATCTCTGATGCATTCTACCAAAACACAATAGTATGAACATCAATCTTTAAGCAAATTCAGTCTGCTTTCAAGTATTTGTCAGAAATAATACCACAGTTCAAAATAAAAACTGGGTTTTTTTTTTTACTTTTAATTGAATGTGCATCAATTTTCAACTAGATGCATCAGAGATATTACATCCAGAACAAGTTTAGTTTAGAGGTGATTAAAGTGTTTCTTGACTTAACATATGAGGAAACACATCAAAATGGCATATTAGGAACCCACCAAGTGGTCCTTAGTCTCCAATGCTATCAGTACATCATCTTCCAAAAGTAAAAGATTAAAATATATTTAGTTTTGCTAGTTTAAATGGAGACATTTTATCAAACCAATATACAAGAGTAAAATTTTTTTAATTTAAGAAACGAGAACCAAAATTTAGCCTATTGTCTGAAAATTCAAAAGAAAAATGCACAGTATTAGGGTTTTTTTTTTTCTATATGTTCCATTCATGCCATTTGGTTTTACTGTGAAAACATATCACTCCCTTATTTACTCAAGTTTTGTGGCATTCCAAGAGCTATATTCTCTAGTTTCCTAGGAAAAGAGTAAAGAATTTCTTCATTGAAAGTGAGACAGAGAGAGAGGAATCAAAACACCTTATAAAACAAATTCATGAACATGTTATAAACAAATGTTTATAATACAAAAAGAATGACAAAGAGCTGTATTACTACACTTGTTATCGCCTTGACTTTCTTGACTTTCCAGACTAGACCATTTTAAAAGTGTGGTTTCTATGTCTTCATAGCACTAAATGGGCCCACTGCTTTAATGTCAATGTTATTCTTGTTTGAAGAGCTTCAGTAGGAAGCAGCAGCTAGTAGGATAAATTCTATACTTCTCTTCAGTTTCTTGTGAGAAACATAATATGGTAGATGAATAATGATGAAGTTAACGTTGTGGCTTAGCTCTTTCTCAAACTAATCAGAAGGACCAAGCTCAAATAAGTCATCTAATTGCTTTGAGCTTCATGTGGGGAAAATAAGTCTAGAGGAATGCTAAGGTTTCCTCTAACTCTACTCATTCAGTTACTCTTTTTTCTTTTTTTTTTGCGGTACGTGTGCCTCTCACTGTTGTGGCCTCTCCCATTACGGAGCACAGGCTCCGGACGCACAGGCTCCGGACGCACAGGCTCAGCGGCCATGGCTCACGGGCCCAGCCGCTCCGCGGCATGTGGGATCCTCCCAGACCGGGGCACGAACCCGTGTCCCCTGCATCGGCAGGTGGACTCTCAACCACTGCGCCACCAGGGAAGCCCTCATTCAGTTATTCTAATCATTGACTAATGTAATATGTAAAAAAAATTAAACGATATAAAAAGTTGACAAAGGTTACTCACCCCTGTAAATACAGCAACTTTACTGGTCTCTGAAACAAATGGGTATGGCAAACTAAGAACACTGGCAAACGGCTCCACTTTTTTCTAAATACACAACAATGGAAAATCAATTATGAAAAATTCATTCAGCTTTTCTATATCTGAAATATTCACTGGTTACACTTTAAGGCATAAGAGATTATATTTCTTTTGTAAGAAATCCTAATAAAAATCTAAATCTCTCTCCCCAGCTCCATACTTCCACGGCACTTGGCTTCTATCTCTACATCATTCATCACAGTCTCTCACATATTAACAGATGAGTTTGCACAATCCATATCTTCCCCAGCACCTAGTACAATGCTTTCCACATGATGGATGCCAATAAATGTTTGCTGCCCTGAATTAAATTCAAAAGAACGTGTAATTTTTTTAATAGCATCAAGCAGGACATGTATATAGCTATGCATATTGAACAATATCCAGCTGATCTGTTCAGTAGGTCACCCCTAATTTCCATCACTGGCTCTAAACAATCAGGTAAATCAGATGATATTAACTTTAAATCCAAGATTGATTGCCAAACCTGAAAGGCTCTTCTGAGTGGGTCCATTTTGAAATTACCTGGACCACCCACCACTTTCAGATATATTTGGGAAGCCAGTTGGAAAATCCCAAATAAATAATGGAATGCATGTGAGGCGCCCTAATACAGGTGGAGTTTCTACAGGGCCTCAGAACTAATATGTTCAGTCATTGGGTCAAGGACCTGTCTAGGTCTATGGCTCAGATCTCTTAGGGAGACGTCGCAGGGAAACAAGTTCTAGGCCCATAGTTTTGGTGCGGCCTTAAGGTCTGGAAGAAAGAGAAAAGGAGTTACTCCCTAATTAAACTGATTGAAAGATTATATTTTCAGAAAAGCTTTGCATAGAGATAACCTGCTGAGAATTTCTTTTCAGACAAGAAGGCACAAACTCTTAAGCACACTTTATATCAGACATGTAACTCAGTTTTACTGACTGGCATTCCTTTGCCATTAACATGTCACAACTGACTTCAGTAAATTTTTCAATGGCAAGCAATCACAACAGCATCCCCTGGGGGAATGCTGGCTTGTTTTACAAGCACTCTATCAACAACAAAAAATGTCTCAGGAAAACAACTGTACCCTTCCAATGTTATTAGTTTACAAGTGGCTTCCATTTATGAAATGAAACCTGTGGTCATACAAGACTGCGTTATAAACTACATTAATGGTTGACTGAGAAAGTGATTATCTTGGACAGTATAACAATTTAAAATAAAAGAACAGTAACACTATGGTATAAAATAAAATTACAACAGGGCTGGTATGAACTATAATAAATAAGAACTAAGAAATGAGACAGACCTTGGTTCAAATCCTAACTCCACCCCCTACTTTGTGACCTTGAGCAAGTTACTTCACTTTCTGTGTCTCAGCTTCCTCTTCTGATATTATTATAGAATTAAATGAGCAAATGCATGCAAAGCATTTAGCACTGTGGCTGGTACACAGAAAGTTTCCAGTAAATGTTGATCGTTATTATTAAACTCTTACCAAATCCTTCACTATCATCTCATTTAATCCTCACTATAACCAAATGAACTAATAAGCATTTTATCCCCCTTTATAAAGAGAGGAAAAAACTGAGATTTAGAGAGGTTAAACCAGAAGCTTAAAGAGCAGGTAACTGGTGATGCCAGGATTCTGGCCTGTACTGTAACCCGACTCCAGAGCCTATGCTCTTAAGCACTATGCTGTACTGCCTCCTTCTACGTGCTCAATTAATTGTTGTCGTTGAGGTTGTTAAATTGTATTCAAAACTATATACCTTCTAGTTTGACCCAAAAAAGACATTCTCGGAGTAAAAATTAAAATATCATCTCCAAAAAACTCAGACTTAAGTGAGAAGCTTATAAAATTTAGAGCTGTAATGGACCTCAAATCTAATCTAGTGTTTTTCCCACTTTTAGAATTTTATAAACAAGTCTTCCATGGAACTGCAATATATAAACAGACAAAGTAGAAAGGTTCTGGCTGAGATGAGAGTAAGGGGCTTGGAACTCCACCCAAACTTACTCTCAACTTTAGGATTCCAAGGAACATCTGAAGGCTACTAAGCTAATCCAAAGTCCTCATTTACAGAGAAGGAACAACATACCCAGGCAGCCTAAGTCATTTTTCAAAGTTACAGCAATACCTCAATTAATTTTAACACTACTTTTATTGAAATTTATACCACTGACTTTCAGATGAAGAGGAGATATATGTTCATCAACTCTGCAGAGTACATTCAACATTTTATCTTATATTTGGAAAATTAAGACAAACAGACATATTTTTCAACCTAAAGTTCAGAAAGAGCACAAGATTTTCTAAAAAGTATTACAGGAGACAAAAATTGTTTAAATGAAGAAACGGCAATTCTTTCAACCACTGTTCACAAATAAATTTTAATTGAGTCTACATACCTTCTTCCCCAGTGTCATATCCAGTGTCAAATCAAGATAGACACCTTGCTTTGGATTAGTAAAGTCCAGAACTTGAAATTTCTTAAGTAAGTGAATAGCTTTCTCCACCTCGTATATCTGCCTTGGATATAAGCGTTTTAGGTAGACATCATCTTCAGGTTCACCTTCCATAAAGGGATATGACTTTATTTTTTCTATCTCATCTTTTTTCTCACCCGACGCTTTTTCTTTGGCACCTTTTTTTGTTTTCTTTGCAGGCCTTAAAAAAAAAAATTCAAGATCAGTTATCTCAATATGTAGTCCAAGAGACTTAAAAAAAAAGGCAATGGGGCTTCCCTGGTGGCGCAGTGGTTGAGAGTCCACCTGCCGATGCAGGGGACACGGGTCCGTGCCCCGGTCCGGGAAGATCCCACATGCCGCGGAGCGGCTGGGCCCGTGAGCCATGGCCGCTGAGCCCGCGCGTCCGGAGCCTGTGCTCCGCAATGGGAGAGGCCACAACAGTGAGAACCCCGCATACCGCAAAAAAAAAAAAAAAAAAAAAAAGGCAATGTACATTAGACCAAAAAAAGACAAAAGATAAAGTTTATTTTAATTCAAAAGCATAGATTATTTTATAGTTTTTCTAGTGCAACAAATATTAAGTGAACTTTTGAACTGTTTGCAATTGATACAAAGTTGGATAAGGCATTGATGTTGCTCTCCAGAAACTTAGAGGAGACAGACATGCAAAGAGACAATTTCAATATGATGTGGTAAATACTTTGAGAATGTTATCAGGGCCATAGGGAAAAGACACTAACCCTGCCTAGGAGGAAGGGAAGAGTTCTGAAAGAGATGACCCCAAAATCAATTCTTGAAGGATAAGGAAGAATTAGCCCAGATATATACCCAAGAGAAATGAAAATATATGACCACACAAACACTTGTACACAAATATTCATAGCAGCATTACTCAAAAGAGTCAAAAAGTAAAACCCAGATGTCCATCAACTGATGAATGGATACACAAAATGTGGTATATTCATACAGCAGAATATTAATAGGCAATGAAAGGAAATGAAGCACTGATACATGCTATAATTTGTATAAACCTTAAACACATTATGCTAAGTGAAAGAAGCCAGTCACAAAAGCACCACATGTTGTATGGTTCCATTTATAGTAAATATCAAGACTGGGCACATCTATAGAAATTGAAAGTAGATTTGGTGGTTGTCTAGGGCCAGGGGAGAGGGTTAAGGAAATGGGGAGCGACTGCTAATGGGCATGAGGTTTTGCGGGAAGATAATGAAAATGTTCTAAAACTGACTGTGGTGATGGTTGCACAATGCTGTGAATATACTAAAAACCACTGAATTGTACACTTTATATGGGTGAATTGTTTGGTACGTAAATTATATAGCAATAAAGCTATAGAGTTATCCAGGCAAAGAAACAATGTAATAAAAGTACTGAGGCATGATAAACAGAATGGTACATAAGGGGAGCTATTATAAGTTCTAGCTGACTAGAGCAGGGGTTGGTAAACTTTTTCTGTAAGGGATCAGAGAGCAAATATTTTACGGTCTCTTGTCTCAATGACTCAACTCTGCCATTGTAAAGTGAAAGCAGCCACAGCCAATTCAAAAATCAATGAGTGTATCTCTGTTCCAATAAAACTTTATTTATGAACACTGGTTTAAATTTTATAATTTTCACGTGTCACAAAATACTGTTCCTTTTTTCCTTTTTTTTCCCTAATCACTTAAAAATGTGAAAAACATTCTCAGCTCATCAACTGTACAAAAATAGATGGCAGGCCAGATTTTTTGGCCCACTGGCCATATTTTGCTGACTCCTGAACTAAAGGTAAAGCAAAAGGCAGGAAACAGCAGCACATGAGGCTGGCAGATCTAGATCACAGAGAGCCTCCTCTAGAAGCAATGAGAAGCCACTGAACAGGAGTGGGATCTGTATTTCAGGTAGAGTATTCTGGCTGCAATATAAGGGATGGATTTGACGGAAGCTAGATTGGAGACAATTAAGAGACAACTCGCTCCCTCTCTTCTTAAGGAGGTATGACAGCCTGAACCAGAGCAGTGATGGTAATAGGCTGGACAGATTACAGAGATATTTTACAAGGTAAATATTGAAGATAGGGAAAGGGGAAAGAGAAGACTCTAGAATACTTCGTAGGGTTCTGGCTTGGGTGACTAGAGTAGTATCATTAACTAAAACCAGAAATAAAGAAAGCAAAACAGGTTTCTTATGAGGAAGGTAGTCACAGAGATGAGTTCAGTTTGGGTAAACAGAGTTTGAGTGTGGGGTTAGTTGCATCACTGGCCCCAATTCCTTACCCCCTCTCTCTATTCAAGTCCCTCTGCTAAGTGACTCTGCAGTTCCTCCCAATTAAAAGGGTGGAGTATATTTCTCAGTGCCTTGATTTGGTCATGTGACTAGTAGACCAATAGAATAAAGCAAAAGTGACAGTTTCTATGCTCTAAGCTTAAGGCATAAGAGGCTTCATCTGTTTCCACTTGTAAGTTTGTATTTCTGCCATTTTCATAAGAACAGGACCGGGGTAGTCCAAGGTGGGAGGATGTGAGAAGTGTGAAACACAGCTGCCCCACAGAGCCCTTAGATTAGACAATTCTCAGCTGACCTGCAGCGGACTCATGGATGCACAGCAAGCCCAGCCAAGGGCATCAGAGACACCCATCCAAACCTAGCTTAGATCAGCTCACCCAGAGATGTGTGGGCAATGATAATTAATTATAAGGTAGTTTGTTACATAGCAAATGCTAACAAGATGCTTACAAACTAAGAAAATATGTTCAACAGAAAATTACAGGTAAGAGTTTGAAGTTAAGAAGTCAGAGCTAGAGGTGATATATTTTCTCAGCATTAATTCAAGTCACACCTTTAATCTTTTAACCATAAAAGTTTTAAATTAGTGAAATAATATTTTAGAAAGATGTCTGGGTTCTAAGGTAGACAGAATAATGGCTTCCCAAAGATGTCCGTATCTACCTGGCAAAAAGGACTCTGCAGATGGGATTAAGGTTAAAGAACTTGAGATGGGGAGATTACCCTGGACTACCCAGGTGGGCCCAAATCACACAGTCCTTGAAAGCAGAGAAACTTTCCCCTTTCTCATCCGCATCTGATAGAGATGGGAAGAGACAGGAGAAATCTGAGCATGAAAGGGACTCAATATGCCATTCCTAGCTTTGAAGACAGAGGAAGGGGGAGCCATGAGCCAAGGAATATGGGTAGCCTCTCGAGCTGGGAATGCAAGGAAACAGATTCTCCCCTAGAGCCTCCAGAAAGGAACGAAGCTCTGATGACTCCTTGATTTTAGTCCAGTGAGATCCATGTCAGAATTCTGACCTACGGAACTGCAAGATAATAAACTTGAGTTGTTTTAAGCCACGAGGTTTGTGGTAATTTGTTACAGCAGCAACAGAAAACCAATATGGGGTCCTAGAAAATTTATGCAAAAGAAATGGATGACAGTAAAATGATATTTTAAAAAAGAACCTCAAAAACCAATCCAACATATAATTCCATTCTCACTTATAGCACTGGATGAATCCTTATTACCATAGCTAATAAGAGTATCCTCCCAACTAATAAGCAATTTGACAGTGCTCATTTTTAATGGGACACAGGTGTCCTACCACTGGACTGCTGACAAGTCTAAGTAGGTGCCTGAGTGGATGATGCGACATGCCCCAATGGTATTTGGGAGTACACCACAAAATCCTGAAACCTTCCAAACTGGAGAAATCACATTTTATATTTAGTAAAAGAGCAGTGAGGCCAATAGAAGAAGGAGCCTAGAGAGCCTGTTTTAGTAATAAACTCTCTAAGATTAACAAAGGAATAAATATTGTAACTATAACCTACAGATTTACTTTATGTAAATGCTGATTTCACCACTGTATTTTTAACCATGACTGAACCTGTCCATTTAATTTGCAATTAGTAATATGAAGTCCCCAGAGGCTAAAATATGATTTTTAAAGTAATAAATATTTGCAAAACCCAATATAAGTCTGATACATAATGAGACTGAGTTGGGATATACAGCAGTTTACTTATTTATACTTTAGACCTTGTTTCACAAAATATTTGAGACGGTTCAGTGAAAATATTAAGTTACAAACAGAACACTATTTTAGTAAAAAGAAAAATAAAGTACATCATTATAACACAGAGCAAATAGGACTTTAAGGAAAACACTGTCTTCCAAAATTAATAAAAAACTGCAATTGAATAAAATCTGTCAATAATAATTAATTTTATAAACCCACCACCTGTTGTTTTCCATGATACTCCAAAAATTGTCTGCCTTTATTCATAAGAATCACATCCAGAAGAACTCTGTTGTTCATGCAATTATTTAAGGCCCTATCAGGAGAACTTAAATACTATGATTCTCAGAGAATAAAATAATCATATTAGAAAGGTTTTGGGGAAGGTGAGGGAGAAACACCTGGCAGTCCAAATTAGAGAGAACAGAATTTAGCTGTAGTTACCTGGGTAACTAAACCACACAGATTAAATGAGTAATAAGAGACTGTTTTCAGGTAATAACTTTCTCCCTGCTTCACCTGTCTCCTACCTCCAAGAGAATGAAAGGAAAAAATAATTCCACGGTCATAGCCAAATAAAACAAGATAAGAAAAAAATCAGTGCTATAATAAAGCTCACTTCAAGATCCTTGAAGATCTGTGACCCCAGAGATCCAAGTCCTTTTAAGGCTGAAGAAGCCTTTACTTTGAGGAATTGGGGCGGAGGTAGGAGGGTACACAACCTCAGTCAAACTAAACTGAACTAAACAGAACTAAAGAGAAAATGCCTAGGGCATATAACTATTAATGGAATGCCAATGTTTGGAATTCTTACTTCTCAGTGTAATCACATAAATAAAATCACAAACACCCACCTTTGATGCTGGTTTATTCATTAAACTTAAATGCAGGGACTTCCTGGTGGCGCAGTGAATAGGACTCCGCACTCCCAATGCAGGGGGCCCAGGTTTAACCCCTGATCAGGGAACTAGATCCCACACACATGCTGCAACTAAAAGTTCGTGTGCCACAACTAATGAGCCCACCTGCCACAACTAAGACCCCAAGCAACCAAATAAATAAATAATTTAAAAAAATAAACTAAATGCAGAAGTTCTGCTTATACCTAAAATGTAAAAACTGACAGAATAAAGCCTAGTCAATAATGATACAAATAAAAGCTGGAAAGCGCATTAACAATGACAGAGTCAGATAAAATCACAACTTTTCTTGAACGCATCACAGAGCTGAGATCGTAGGGCAACCAAACAGGTCTGAAATCTCCCCACAACCCCACTCCATATGCATACAGCCAGGAGGGTCTCACCTGTAGCAGAGAATAAGAGGAAGGCAAGCAGGCAGGAAAAAAAATCAGCTAAACTTTTAGCACTAACGTATAAACCCCCTGAGAGATCCAGACACAAGGGGAGTTCACACTCACTGCGTGGGCCTTTTCCACAGACCTCCACCAGATGCTCCCGGGAAAGACGGGAGCAGGCCAGGGGACTAGGGAGCCTCCTTCAAGGGTGCAGTATGGAGAAGATCAGCTACTACAGCTGGAAAGGCAAGTAACCCTGAAGCCCTCTAGGGCACAGGTAAACACCCACTGTATGTATGGAAATAAAAGAAGAAAAAAACACTAGAAAGAAGAAAAAACACTAAAACTTTTATCCTCGGGGGTGGGGCAGGAAATAGTCCTGAGTGCAGTATCATCTACCAATAAAGCTATGGAAGGGTCCAGGCACTACAGCACAAGACCTGCAATAGATACATACCATGAGGGGAGGGAGAGAAATACTGAGAAAACCTCATGCCCAAGGACCAGCAACAGTGGGCCTACTTAAGACAATGGCTGAACTTGGAAAACACAGAATCCCTTCTGTACCCATCACCAGCCTGACAAGCACTGAGTAATAAGCAATAGCAGTCTTCTACTTGGGGAGGAGCAAGAGTATGGAGAGTGACCCCCTTCTGAGGCACAGCTGCACAGGCAAGGTTGAAAACTGAGCACGGAACAGCAACACTGAGAAAAAAAACCTTCCAGCAATCCAGCCCCCACCCTAAGCACAAGGTAACAGTACAGAAATCTGAAGCTGGTGGTGGTAACCATAGCAGTAACAAAACCAAACCCCAGCTCAACTTTTGACTGGATTGACTTAACACTGTGACAGAAGAGGCATGCCCATTTCCAGGCATAAATAGTATGTACTTTAGTCTCAACTGTTCAAACAAAATATCTAGCAGTCAATAAAATATTCTGAGATATACAAAGAAGCAAGAAAAAGAACCTATTGTCAAGAGAGAAGCAAAACCAGAGTCAGAGGTGCCACTGGCAAACCATGAGTATATGCACATACACGCAGAAGAGAGAAGATTCAGAGTGGCAAGAGAGAAGAGAGAAGCAAGCACAAGCCCCTCTACCCTGTCTCAGATCCTGACAGAAAATCAGCCATGAAAAAACTATTTTTTTAGTATATTATAAAGTCAATACGTTAAAATATTAAAACCACAATTAAAATTGCGAATACTATGATTCTCATCAAGCTACTGAATAACTCATCGTTAGACATGGAAAAAATTATCTGCTAATAAATTTTCACAGTTTTTTAAAAACATGCATATTTCTTTTTTTTTTTTTAATTTATTTATTTTATTTTTGGCTGTGTTGGGTCCCTGCCGCCTCACGGGCCCTCTCTAGCTGCAGAGAGCAGGGGCTACCCCCCGCTATGGTGCGCAGGCCTCCCACTGCTCCCGCCTCAGCACACAGGGCTCTAGGCACGCAGGCTTCAGTAGTTGTGGCACGTGGGCTCTAGAGCGCAGGCTCAGTAGTTGTGGCACACGGGCTCAGCTGCTCCACAGCATGTGGGATCTCCCTGGACCAGGGCTCAAACCCGTGTCCCCTGCACTGGCAGGTGGACCCTCAAACACTGTGCCACCAGGAAAGCCCCCCAAGCATATTGTTTTTTAATCAAAGATTTAAATGATAGCAGATGAAATAACTAAAAAAATAAAAACAAAACAAAAAAACTTACCTTGTAGCAGCAGCAAAATGTCTGTTGGGCACCAGAACGTACACAGAACAAGGATAAAGAGACGTCTGAGAAGCCATCTTGGAAAGACTACGCCTTTGCTGATGTATCAAGACTTGAAAGAAAAAAAACATGTAAAATATTAATATTAATCACTACATACATAGTTTTTACATTCTCAGTGTTTTCTAAAACAAAAATATTCAATATTTGTGAGTTAACCACAATCTTTAAAAAGTGTAAAAATGGAAACTATACTTCTTGAAACTAAAGTCAAGTAAACATATCTAATTGAAGAATTCTGTCCTAATTTATTTATTTATTTATTTATTTTTGCGGTACGCGGGCCTCTCACTGCCATGGCCTCTCCCGCTGCGGAGTACAGGCTCCGGACGCGCAGGCTCAGTGGCCGTGGCCCACGGGCGCAGCCGCTTCGCGTTATGTGGGATCTTCCCGGACCGGGGCACGAACCCGCGTCCCCTGCATTGGCAGGCGGACTCTCAACCACTGTGCCACCAGGGAAGCCCTGTCCTAATTTATTTTTGACTTAGTCTAGTTCAGGCTCAACAAAGTATGTTAGCTCTATTATTATAGATTACAAATACGTATCCTGAATTTTTCATTTAAATTTTAGTCTTCTTTTTTTTTTCTTGTATAGATAATACATTCAAGTTGCCCAAGGTACTTCTGAAGGATAAGAAAGTGGAGGGTACTGTCTTACCAGAGGTCAAGACTTGTTATAAAGCTATGGTAATTAAGACACTTTGGTATTGGCACAAGAAAAATAGACTAATGAAACAATAAACAGCCCAGCAACAAGCCCATGTACATATGGATACTGAAATATGACAGAGATGTTATTGCAAATCACTGTGCAAAGAATTCAATAAGTGGTGCTAAGACAAGTGATTATCAACAGGGAAAAGAGTGTATTTAGATCCCTATTTCACACCACACACACAAACACACACACACACACACACACACACACATATGCAATCAATCAAATCTAGATGGGCTAAGGACTTACATGGGAATGGCAAAACTTAAAGGATTTCAGAATATAGGAAAATATCTTTATGACCTCTGAGAAGGGAACAATTTCACAAACAAAATCCAAAAGCACTAACCGAAAAGTGACTACATTAGTGTTAAGAACACCTGTTTATCAAAAGATACTTTAAAGAAAGTGAAAAGACAAGCCAAAAACTGGGAGATTATAACAGTAACATACATACTGGACTAAGGATTAATACCCAGAATATATAAGATCAACCCAATTGAAAAATAAACAAAAGAGATGAATAGACTTCTAACTGAAAATGAAATACAAATGATGCATAAACATATAAAAAATGTACAGTCTTGGGCTTCCCTGGTGGCACAGTGGTTGAGAGTCCGCCTGCCGGTGCAGGGGACATGGGTTTGTGCCCCGGTCCGGGAAGATCCCACATGCTGCGGAGCGGCTGGGCCCGTGAGCCATGGCCACTGAGCCTGTGCTTCCGAGCCTGTGCTCCATAACGGGAGAGGCCACAACAGTGAGAGGCCCGCATACCGAAAAAAAAAAAAAGTACAGTCTCGTTAGTGATCAGGTAAATGTTAATTTCAACCACAGTAACATTTTACGTAACATTTTACGGTGCTACTTAAAGAGTGGTCTGTGAGCCTGTTACAGCCTATCTGTTACCAAATTAAAATTAACCCAGCATGTAAATCAAACACATCACTAAGTAAGTATATTATTTAGTGCAGCTGACAAAATTTTTTTCCACAAGACTTTCTCAATGAAGGAAGTGCTTTGATCTTATTTTGGACAGGTAACAGTTTGTAGATGAGATAATTTAAGTAGCATTGTTTTACACGTAGCAAATTGGCAAAACTTTTTTAAAAGTCCTGTATAGCTGAAAGTATCACATAAGGATAAATTTTACACATAGCAGTTAAGAGTATGAATTGGAATACCATTTTGGAAAACAATATGGCATTACCCAAAGAGGATGGGCATGCACACCTCAATGATTGCAGCAATTCTACTCCTGGGCATGTACTCTAGAGGAACTCCTGCACACGTGTACTAAGAGACATGCACAAGAATGATCATCACATCGTTGAAATGGCAAAACTGAAGAAAAGAACCCAAGTGTGTATCTACAGTAGGATGAATAAATAATTTGTGGTATATTCCTATAATGGAAAGCTACAGGACTGTAAAAATGAATAAACTATATGCCATATATATAGATGGATCTTTCAAACATAATTTGAGCAAAAATGTCACTGGCAAAAGAATTCATTTGGTATTATTTCAATTCAAAAACATGCATAAGTAATCAATATTGTATTTAGGAGTATGTGTATGTGTGTGTGTGTGTGTGTGTGTGTGTGTGCGTGTGTGTGTGCGCATGTGTTAAAACTATACAGAAGGGGACTCCCCTGGTGGCACAGTGGTTAAGAATCCTCCTGCCAACACAGGGACATGGGTTCGAGCCCTGGTCTGGGAAGATCCCACATGCTGTGGAGCAACTAAGCCCATGCACCACAACTATTGAGCCCACGCACAACTACTGAGCCCACGCACCACAACTACTGAAGCCCATGCACCTAGAGCCCATGCTCTGCAACAAGAAAGCCACCACAATGAGAAGCCCATGCACCGCAACAAAGAGTAGCCCCCGCTCACCACAACTAGAGAAAGCCTGCGCACAGCAACGAAGACCCAATGCAGCCAAAAAAAAAAAAAAAAACTATACAGAAAAACAATGGAGTGATAAAATAGAAATTCAGGAAAAGTGCCTTACCTCTGGGGAAGAAACAGATCAAGTAAGACAAAAGCACTTAGGCCTTTGAAGGTATTGATAATGTTCTTTATTTTTTTAAGCTTACTAGTAAGTATCCAGAATTTTAAGTTATTATTCTTTATATGTTATAAATATCTTTTGTATGTAGAAATACGAGGAAAATGTTTTTATTTAACGGTTACAAAAGAATATACAAAAGTAAAGTCTTCCTCCAACCCCTAAAACCCAGCTTCCCTCCCACGTTAGTAATTTCTTATGCATCTCTCTAGAAATATTATTTCCCTACTCTTTTATTAAATGGTAGCACACTCTACTCACTGTTCTATACCTTTATTTTTCATGTAAAGGTATTAGAGCCCATTTTCACACATATATTAGATATAGATGTACACACATTATTTATAAGAGATGTGTATATATAATCTCATGTATGCCTTTCACAAAGGTACGTTTATACATATGTATTACAGCAATAATTTCATATCAGTTCATAAAGACTTCATCTCTTCAGAGCTGCAAAAGTACCACACTGTGTGGTTGTATCATAATCAGTGACGAGCCATTAGTTCATTTATAATATTTTGCTATTATAAACAGTGCTGCAGTGAATGACCTTGTACAAACATCATTTTGCACACATACAAGTATATTCATAGGATAAATTCAAGAAGGGAATTTGCTGGGTCAAAGGATATGAACGTTTGTAATTTTGATAAATACTGCTCTCTACAATAACAGTGCCATATGCATTTCAACCAGCAATGAAAAGGTTGCCTGTTTCCATACACTCATACCAACATAGTATGTTACCAAACACATTGATATTCGTCAACCTAGTAGATGAAAGATGGTATGCAGAGTTGTTTTAATTTAAATTTCCTTATGAATTAGGCTGAATATGTTTTCATGTTTGGTCATCTATATTTTCTCTTCTGTTTAATTGGGCTTAAACTCAATTTTGTTTTCTTTTTTTTTTTTTTTTTTTTTGGCTGTGCCATGTGGTTTGCAGGACGTCAGTTCCCCGACCAGGGACTGAACCTGGGCCATGGCAGTGAAAGCCCAGAATCCTAACCACTAGGCAACCAGGGAACTCTCTAAACTCAACTTTTTAAATTAGTGCTCTACAACTAGATTTTCATGTAAAATTACTGTTAAAATCTAATATCTTAAAATCCACTCATTATATAGACCAATAGCATGTAAGCTGTAAGACTTGTCTACACATCAAATGAATTCATTTCATGAGTTAAGCTTCCAAGTGCAGGGCACTGCGCACGCAGAAGAGCTACCGAGTCCTCACTGTGGTCTACAGGCCCTATGTGAGCCGGCCCCTGCCTGTCACTCCATATCACTCTCTTACTTGCTCACTATGAACCTTCTTTCAGATCCTTGAATCCCTAGAGTCCCTCAAGTTAATTCCTCACTCAGGGCCTTTACAGTTAATGTTACATCTGACAGGGATGCACCAGCTCCGTATCT
The DNA here is from genome assembly GCF_005190385.1 of Monodon monoceros. Lineage (NCBI taxonomy): Eukaryota > Metazoa > Chordata > Mammalia > Artiodactyla > Monodontidae > Monodon > Monodon monoceros. Next base: position 44,466,908 of record NW_021703777.1, read on the forward strand.
TCCCCTGGTCTACTCCTTATCATCAGCTCAAACGTCATCAAAACCACATGCCTAACAACTCAATTTCATCTCTAATTCTAATCTTCCAAAACAAAGTTGAAGTACAAGAAAACCACCAAGACTGTGAATTCTGTGAACATATGGGTCCGACATTTGGGACAGTATAGGAAACCTGTTTATTACTGCGGCACAAAAGCCACAACTGGGGCTTTAATGGCTAGGAAAAAGAAGAGAAATAGACTAATGAGATCCAGTTCCTGACCTCCAGAGTCTCAAATTTAGTGGCTATGCTGGTATGCAACAGTCTAAGAGGAGATTCTCCACATTTTGAAAGAAGCCAGCTACGTTGAAAAATCACATATGGTAAATGAAGGAAGAGCAATTATCCACTCAAGATTTGGAAAACACTTCCAAAAAATAATTCTAATTGTACTAAACAAGAACCCCACAACCCTGGCAGGATACTTAAAATAATAATTCTCTTGAATACATCAATTGCAACCTGCTATAAAATACTCAACCACTACTTTTAGAATCCCCAGTCATGACAAGCAGAAATTAAAATTTTCAACAGAAATCAAACTGCTACAGACTAAGAAAAAATAAACTACAAAAATACCACTACTTAAATAGAACTGCTAGGCCATGATATCTGTATTTTCAATCCTTCTGTAGTCAATTTATCTATCTGTAGTATTTTATTATATTCCTTTAATATATTTCTTCTCCTCTCGCTCTTAGCAAATAACCTCACTCGCTACTTCAGAGAAAACAGAAGCCCTCAGAACTTCCTCCACTACTTAGGAACGTAAATGAATCTGCACTCATTCTCAAAAGTTATCCTCACCCCTACCCCGTGGCAATGAGATGGAAATAACTCCATCTCCTTTGCTAGCTGATTCTCTTAAACGTGATACTGAAAGGTTAGAGTTCCCCAGGGCTTCTCAACCTAACTCTATAATCCTCACTTTCCCCAGGAGATCTTATCTATGTAGTCTTTGCCTTCCCACCATAAGCACTGTAGTCCAGGCCACCATCATCTACTACATGGAATGCTGCAACAGACTCCAAACTATTCTTCTACTCTTGGCCCTTTCCATTTCTTTTCCACCTACTAGTAAGAGGGATGATTTAAAAACGAAATCTCGTCATACCCTTACAACACTTGGATGGCTTCACCTTGCTCTCTGAATAAAGTAAATTCTTAAAAAGGTCCTCCATGAGCTGCTTCTAACCTATTTAGCGGGCTTCATCTAACACCATTCTCTCTCATGCTTGCCACACTTCAAATACACTGGCATCCTTTCAGTTTCTTGAACACACCGTGGTTTTTACAACCTTCAGATTTTCAAATTAGTGCAGATGGAGATCTGTGACATTCTCCCCTACTACTTCCCACTCCCCCGTCCAATAGCTAATTCGTAACTATCCAATGATCTTTCAGGGACTCTGCTTAAGCTACTCCTTCAGAAAAGACTTCCCTGAAGACTCAGAATAGATTAAGGTCTCTCATATACACTCTTATAACAACCTGTACTTTTCCTTCACAGCACTCAGGACAACTGTAATTAAAAAAGTAATTATACAATGAATGACCGCTCTTCAATAGATGATAAGTACCATGCATAGCCAAGGAGTGTATATAACTTGTTCACTATTCTGTTCCTAACACAAAACACAGTGTTTGGCAAATGAAGACATGATAAACATCTATTGAATGAAAGAAGGAAATGTCAACTAATGAGAGCAAAAACTGGATTCAAATTACTTTAATATTCATTACAACACATGGAAGAGGGGTGGCATTTTGTTGAAGATCCATGTATTCATTCACTCATTTATTTATTAAACAACGATTATGCCAACGAAACATGTGCTAGCACTGCTTTAAGTATTTAGTGAACAAAACAAATAAAATCCCTGTCCTCACGGAGCTTACATCCTACTGGGGATGGACAATACTAACAAACATAAAATGGTACTGGTAAGAGGAAACCCACTGGGTAAAAGGAATTGAGAATCAAGGGGAAAGTGGGTTGCAGCTTTAAATAGGAAGGTTAAGGTAGGCCCTTTTAAAAAGGTGACATTTGGGGCTTCCCTGGTGGCGCAGTGGTTGAGAGTCTGCCTGCCGATGCAGGAGACACGGGTTCGTGCCCCGGTCTGGGAAGATCCCACATGCCGCGGAGCAGCTGGGCCCGTGAGCCATGGCCGCTGAGCCTGCGCATCCGGAGCCTGTGCGAGACCACAACAGTGAGAGGCCCGCATACCGCAAAAGAAAAAAAAAAAAAAAAGTGACATTTGAGCAAAGGCTTGAAAGAAATGAGAAAGTCGGTCATGCAAATATCTAGAGAAAGTGTTCCAGGCCCACTCCACTTGGGAGAAAAAGTCCTCCCAACAAAAGAATGTTCTTGGTGTGTTTCAGAAACAAAAAAGCCAATGTGCTACAGCACAGTGAGTGAGAAGGAGGGCAGCTGGAGAAGAAGTCAGAGTGGTAAGCTGGGTGAATGGAGGTGGAAGAAGGTAGGCACAAAATGATATGGAAGACCCTAGGCCAGTGCTGTCCAATGGAAGTATAACATAAGCCACATGCATAACTTTAAATTTTCTAATAGCCACATTAAAAAAAAGGTGAAACAGAAATCAGGGAAATTAATTAATAATAAAAATTAACATATTTTATTACAGCTAATACCCCCAAATATATCATTCCAACGTGTTATCAATGTAAAAAAATTGAGATATTTTACTTTTTCTGGTACTAAGTCCTCAAAATCTAATGTGTATTTAATACACTCAGGTTGGATTAGCCACATTTGAAGTGCTCAACTGTGGATAACAAAATGGACAGCACAGCTGTAGGCCATTCTAAGGACTTTAGATTTAGAAAAATGGGGAGGTTTTGCAGAGTTTTGAGCATAGGAGTAACATGATTTGATTTAAGTTCTTAAAGGACCAGACTACTTGTTGAGAGTACACTGTAGAGAAATCTAGGTGAGGGATGGTAGTGGCTTGGAAGGTAGTTGCAGTGAAGTAGTGAGAAGAAGTCAGATTCTGGATTTATTTTGAGGGGAAAGCAGAAAGGATTTGTCAACCATTTAATGTGATGTGTGAGAAAAAGAGGGGGAGTCAAAGATATTCTGAGGTTCTGGTCTGAGCAATTGAAAGGATGCAGTAACCATCAAATGAGATGGGGAAGACTCCAGGCGATGGCCATCAGTTTGATTTTAGACAAGTGTTAGGTTGCTGATTAGATATACAAGTGGAGATCTAGAATAGAGAGATGAGTCTAAGAATCTAAAGTTCAGGAGAGAGGTCCTGATTGTAGATAATTTTGAGAACCATTAAGATACAGACAATAGTCAAAGCCACAAAACTTGGATGAGATCACTAAAAGAGTGAATTTAGATACAACAGACATGAGGATGAAGGATGGAATCCTTGCTTCTGAGACATTCCAAGGTAAGAAATTGGGAAGAAGAGGAGGAACCAGCAAAGTAATGTGAGAAGTGACAAGTGAGATAAAAAGAAAATTAAGAGAGTGAGACATCCTGAGAGCCATGAGAAGAAAATGTGGCAAGGAGAGAATGATAACCTTTGATTCTCCTTTTGGTTCCTTTAGTTTGTCTAACATAATGTTATTTCTGTCATACATGAAGATAGTGCCATTAATCTCTTTTCAGTAAAGATATACTTTTTAGTTTGCTCACTTAGCAGTTATCAAGGTCTGTTGTGATCTCTTGTCACCCCTATCTTTTAAGCAACAACTATCCCAAATAGGGAATGCTGGTCTTTACAATGAGCTTTCCTGTTACGAAGCTCAAAGAGAAGACTATGATGCTGTTAAAAAAAAAAAAAATCAATTAATCACTGGTCTAGGAGTTAAGCTTCAGTCTTCCTCTGCCATTTAGTTATATGAACTTGGCGACATACTTAAGAGAATCAGTTTCTTCCTCTGCAAAATGGGGGTGTTCCTGGCTGCTGCCTCCACCCAAAAATCCACCATAGTTAAATAACAATACGTATCACTGTACTTCAAAAACACAAAATAAAAAAATTTTAAGTACTGTACCCAAAAAGGGTTGTCATCCTAGCCAACAAATTAGACCTTATTAACTGCTGAGAAGGGTTGCTAGCAAGAAATATCACAGAACTAGCCTCCAAATGATAAATGTTAATCCAAACTGGACAACATCTGGAAGTTTAAGAATTGGAACTGCCTGCAACGATGTGCTCCGAAAGCACCAAGTATTCTAAGTTTATGGTTGTAAGCCACTAAAATATACCACCTTTTCCATTCCAGATCTCTCTTCACGTATCAAACTCCTTTCCCCCCGCAGCCCACATCCCCAGCATCGGAGACAGAGCCAAGTCTCTGCCTCGGTCCCTACGGGTGGCTGGAAGGGCGTCAATGTATACCCCTTCCCACTCCCGTCCTAGGGTGGACAGCTCCAGAAAGGAGTGAAACCTCTGATAAGGTCGTTTTTAAGCAGCAACGACCCTCTAGAGAACTTAAGCGTCCAGAAAGAGTAGAGGCTTATCGAGCCCCCAGTGCAGACCCGCACCTAGGAGAGTCCGGCTTGCACTGTGCAGCCACAGAAGACCCGGCGCCAGAGCTATTTTCCCCGCAAGCCCAGACGACCCCTCGCTTTACCTCTACCGAGGAACCTTACGGCCGCCGCCATGTTGACCATTCCGGATTGTGTTGACGAAATTGGTCCCACGCTTCAACTTGGAAAGAATTTACAAAGCGTTCCTATCCGGAAACGGCGGAGGGGGAAGGGATTCGAAGGAGCAAGAGGAAAGGAGGTGGGACCAAAGTAAGCCCTAGAGCTGGCGCGGGGGGGCGCGCCGCGCGGGTGCCCCGTGGCTCTGTTCCCGTTAGTCCTGCGTGCTGTGTAGAGCCCAGTGTTTCCTGGTTCCGGTTCGACAGTTCAACCATCTTCAGGGAAACGTGCCCTTCCTGGAAAGTACGGTCCTGTTGGCGATGTTCCAACTATTTTATTCCTTTTTATTTTTTTCTTTTTGATTCTGCAAGTGTACTCAGAACGATCATTTTAAATTGTGAGAGTACCCAGGAGAGCATGAAAAACAGAAAATCTGAATAATCTCACCAGCTTCCACCGCCACGTTTCCAGCCTCGTAAAGACTTTTAAAAATTAACCAGGCTGTCCACTACCACCCAAGGGGCGTGTCCCACTCACTAACAAACTCTTTTGAACTCATCGCAAGATCAGCGTGGTTTTCAGTTAATCTGAACATTAAGCAGTTCTACATTTTCCCGCTGCTGACAAACTGTGCCATTAGGATCAACTGAATAATAAAACTTGACAAATTTATATAACACTTCTAGTTTTAAAATGGCAGATCTAAGACCTACGCACAGGTTATTCTGACCGGGGGGGGGGGAGTCAGTATCCTTTCCATTACGTCACAACTGTCAGTGTAGTTTATCTAAAACAAATATGATCACGAATTATATCACTTCCCAGTTTAATATAAAACCCTCGCGTGTCTACCTCGAGCTCGCTTCTGGCCTCCGCCTACCTCCCTGGCCTCAACCCTCTGCCCGCAGCCCACCCCCATTCAACCCCATTCACACACACGGTTTCTCACCTCCAGGCCTTTGTTCACTCTGTCCCCTCTGGAACGTCCTGTACCGTATCACCTCGGTAACTTTTTTTTTTTAATTTTTTAAATTTAAGACTTCAACTCAGGGTTTATTCACTAATGAAGCCTCCCTCTTCCTTTCCCAGGCTGATTTATGGCCACCTCTTCCCGGTTTTGTACAAGGCTTACACCTGTTTTTGTTTATCTGTTTGTTTTATACAATTTTATTGAGTTATAATTCACATACCATACAATTCACCAGTCTAAATTGTACAATTCAATGGGTTTTAGTATATTTATAGAGTTGTGTGACCATCACCACGTTATCTGTTTTTCTCAACTAATCATCTGAGCTCTTGGGAACAGAAATCATGTCTTACTCATTTTTGTAAACTCAGCACATACTACCTGCCTGGCACATAGGAGGCTCTCAACAAATATTTGTTGAATAAGTGAATGTTATATGCACACATGAATTATTGACTCGATTAGAATGGCAAGCTTGCAAATTTGCTTCTATGAAGCTGCCCATAGGACTGGATCAAAGTAGGATTTTCATAAATGCTTTATTTTGTATTTGTATACTGTACTTATCTACATGAAGTATAAGATTTCTAATTTATTTGCCTGCCTTGCCAACACCTAAGCAGTTACTTCAAAAGTTCCACACCCATTTATGGCTGTTATACAAAAAAAAATTAGAAAAAACTGAATCTACCTTTATAACTTTCTTTCCTGTCTCCCTCCTTACCCTTCCTCCCTTCCTTTCACAAATACATGAGTGCCTGCCATGTGTCAAGCAGTGTGCTTGGCTATGCACAGATATGGTGAATAAAAGAGCCGTTGCTCTCATGATACTTAAAAATGAATTTCATGTAAGGGTAAATGCCAGAATTAGAGCAACTTCACTTAATTTATCTCAGACAAAAACCAAACATCCGGATTAGAGATTCTGGTCCTTAGACTCTACATCCCTTCCTTTTCGTAGTTGGGATCAGTTGGCCCCCATGTGTGTGCTTCTTTATGTCTCCTGTTATAATAAGAGAATTTAAACATCCGATATTAGGATTTAGAGTAACATTTAATGTGCTTGTAGTAGTAGCTTTATTGAAGCAATGTCCTGTAGAGGTGCAGCTTACCTGATTGTCCACTTTGGGCACCAGAACTTGATAGCATTAGTCAGGTGGGGTCCAGAGTCCAGTTATCTATATATAATAATATATAAAGAGGTTATTTAGCTTGAGACTTGTAAAAACCATGAAAATGCACACTCTGAGATGGGAACTCCAAGGCTCTAAATATTTAACACACAATGAGGTTCTCATTCAAGAGAAGCAATAGAGCGTTTTAGTTAAACAGCGGTGGTCTGGAGCAAAACTTCCCAGGTTTGAATCCCAGTATCATCACTTATTAGTTGTGTGACTTGGGGCAAGTTACTATACCTTTCTGGGCCTTAGTTTCCTCACCTGTGAGATAATTTACTGAGGTACTCACTACCATACCTGGCACAGAGTAAACACTCATTAAATGTTAAATGTTGTCATTACTAAGGAACCAGGGAGAGCTCTTAACCAGAGAGGTAAAATGAATACGCTGTTCTACTAACCTTTCTTCCAATATCTGCTTAATTCTTAATATGGTACATGCTATTCTTGTTCCTATATGTGCTAGGATGTCACCTTCTTTATATGAGAACTCATTAGTATTTTCAGAAAGTCTTTAGGCTGTGCTTACGTACTTCTTCAAAGTTCACTTTAAAGCAACTTTTCCCAATTGATTTCTAGGAAGGTTTTTACTCTCCAGGAGCCTTGGCATCATGCCAGCTGCCTGCTTGGCTAATTTCCTTGGGAAAAGTTTCTCAATATTTGCCCAACCTTATAGTTCTCTTGATCTGTGTTCTCTCCTTTCTCAGCTGTCTTCCAATTGAGCTGGAAACTCCTTTGCAAGAAGAGTCTCTTCCCATTTGTAGTTCAAGTTGAAAATGAGTACTCTGGACAAAAAACGGAACTCTGTGACATTTCCTACTTCATTAGTGTGCAACAGAATCACCCAGAAGGCTTGTTAAAACTCAGATTGCTGTGCTCTACCCCCCAGAGTTTCTGATCCAGTGGGCCTGGGGCAGGGCTCATTAATTTGCACTTATAATAGGTTCCTGGGTGATGCTTATATACTAGTCTAGAGACCACACTTTAAAATCCACTTCCTATGTAATATCACAAAACGTTTACATCCATACCTATCATTAACTTGGGGAGGAGTCGTTTTATTTAACAATTTTATACTCGATATAATATAAGCAATAAAAGCATGAATTTCCCCATGGGGTATGTCTCTATGACCAGACTCTACCCACTCTTATCTTCTCCTTTATACAGAAACTGCTATTCCACATCTGGATTTCAGCTCCAAAACTGTCCAGCTGTCAGCTGGGAGAATTTTCAATGTCTGCCTGTCTACCTATCTGGATTTTAAGTATTACCATCCTAGGTTCCCTTCCCTCCTTGTGCTTACTTTATACTCAGATTATTGTTTTAATAAAGAAATCACCATCTAGAATAATAATTTCTTAGAAGATTGAAAGTTTGGTGAAGAATTGAAACTCATTTTGTCTTGTCCTTTCCATATATGGGAGTTTCTCTGTCCAACAACTCCTAGGAGATTGTTTTAATTCCAGATTGAATTAGGAGGTTTAGAACTGTCCAGTGGAATGCTGGTAAATGTTTGACAACCAGGCTTCCAGTACAAAAGACACAAATTTATAGTATTTGTCAATCTCCATGGTGTAAACATTCCCAGAATAGATGATTTCAAGCTGTCATACATCAAATCAACCAACTCACAAAATTCTGACAACATAGCACTTGGTTCTCACATGACTACAGCACTACTGGAAGTTTCTTAGTAAAAGCCTTTGGTTACTTTTAGAAGGCCTACACTAAACCAATTCATCCTAGAGCCACACTTCTCAAACTTTAATGTGAATACAAATCATCTGAGAATCTTATTAATATGTAGATTCTAATTTAGTAGGTCTGAGGTAGAGCCTGAGATTCTGATTTCTTGTCAGAAATCTGTTGGCTCCTAAGTGATACTGAGGCTGCTAGTCCGTGGACCACACTTTGAGTAGCAAGGCCCTAGAACACATCCTGAAGCAAAATTCATATTTCCATCGTTAGTCCCAAAGCAGAACCTTATGAATAGGTCTCTTCCTAATACAGAGTATAAACTTAAGTGGATTCCCAAATTTCTAGGTGTAAACTCCATGACCTCCATCACTCAGTGGAGATACTAGAAATATCACTAACTTCCTGCCCTGCCTACATCTGCTGCTGTTGGAAACTTTCCTCTCCCACATAAATAAAATTCTACAAGCCCCAGCTATTTGGATCAGCGGAAACCATCTGACTCAAGGAAAATCTGTTCATACTGTAGCCAGTGATCTGGCTTGAAAAGAGAAGCTGGGCCAGTCATCCTTCTCACAGAACTGGAATTGGGAAAATGAAGGGCTGAAACATTTAGGTGGGAGAACTCAAGCTGTAAGGTCATGGCATAGATTCAAGGCTAGAGAAGCCTTGAAAGGCAAGCTGGGGTTATTAGCAAGCAGAAATGATGCCTGAGTAGAGTCACATGAAGCCAGTCAGTTTCAAGAATAGAATGGAGTGAGGATGCCTTGGAAAGCAGAAATACCATGAAGAAGAAAGAGAGCCACCCGCCTCTGAGAGGAAGATAGCAAATGCTGCCTCAGTTCCTATTTCCGTCAAGCCTGCAGTATCACTGTTCCTCTCCCTGCCTTCTTGTGAGATCCATATCTACCATATGTATCCCTACAACAACTCCTGTTTTCTTGAGCTATCACCAGTGAATGTCTTTATTTTCTAAACCAACAAAGACCTAATTAAAATCATGGGACTCTAGTTATTCTAGTGAAGATGCATGAATTGGCAGCTCTCTGCCAGAATTAGTAGCAAAGCCTTAATCATGGAATCTCAGAGATTGAAAAGTTAGATGTATAAACCCTCTATATGATACTCAAATTTCTGGTTACAGATGAAGGAACAGAGGCACTGAGAAGTTCAGTAACTTGCCCAATTAGTGCATAGTTGAGTTGGGATTTGAATCCAGGATGCCTGACTCCAGAGTCTATGTTTGTAACCAGCAGTATACATGTATCACACACATATTTCTTGCCGGACATTGTGCTAAGCATGTAGTAGCTTGCTTAATTAAAGATAAAGAAACTGAGGCTCCGAAAAGTTAGTGAGTTGCCCAAGGCCACACAAGTAGTGTTCGAGCCTAACAACCCAGTCAGTGCATTTGACCATCACTCCCGCCCCCTCCTGCTTCACTGCCACCCTGAAACTCTGGTGTTTATACATACATACACCTATGACTCAATTTTTTTTTTTTTTTCAGTACGCGGGCCTCTCACTGTTGTGGCCTCTCCCGTTGCGGAGCACAGGCTCTGGACGCGCAGGCTCAGTGGTCATGGCTCACGGGCCCAGCCGCTCCACGGCATATGGGATCCTCCCGGACCGGGGCACGAACCCGCGTCCCCTGCATCGGCAGGCGGATTCTCAACCACTGCGCCACCAGGGAAGCCCTGACTCAATATTTCTCATGCCAATGTTTTACATTAGAAAATGGCCAGGTAATATCAGAGTGTGTGGAAGAAAGTAAATAACATGTAAGCACCTATACATTATTTTTTTTCTTCAAAGCCAAGGGTGGAAATCACAAGCACCAAAAAAACACTAATTGGAGTTAGTTTTTTTTTTAATCTCTAATGCACGCAGAGGTAAAACTTGTTTGAAATATTTATCTAAAACATGGCAATGCATTTTTTTAATGTTATAAATCTGAGAAGAGTAACAATAGCAACAAAGCAATTCTCAGGAAGAGGTTTTATTTTTATAGAAGAGTCTGCAAACTCATGAGAGGAAGCAGTAAGGATTAAAAGGATGTGACTCTCGTCCTCCCTTCTGTGCTGTGTGGCTTTATTGTTTTGTTGACTTAGAAGTGAACTTGACATTTTGTTGTTGCACTCCTTTCAGGTCCTTTCTTTGAAATTAGGTCAGACAGAGGCTGAGTTCCTTTCCAAGGTCTGATTAGGGACTAATAAGGGGTTAAGAATCTTCGTATTAAGATTAAGTAATTATTTCTTTGTTTTTTTTATCTGAAAAATATTGAATCAAATACTCCAGTATTCACCCATGTATAGCAGCATCTCATCTTGGTCTAAATTATTTTATTCGTCTAACGGTTTTGCTGTTGTTGCTACTGGGTTAGCCTTTTTCTTCTTCCCATGGTTATCAGGTGGAAGAGGTAGAACAGTGGTGGTGTTGGAGGGAATAGGGGATGGCATGGGAAGAAAAGAGGCTCAGAGTGGAGTGGGCTTTAACAATCAAGAAGCCAGAGGTTCAGTTCAGGTTTTCGTGGCATGGCCAACCCCAGCAAGCTGTGTCCCCACCCAGTGCCTCAGTTTTTCCATCTGAAAATAGGAATGACAACATTTTTGTGGCATTTGATTCTCCACTGCAGTTCCTCAGCTTCAGTGACACCTTGTGAATGTACGCTAAATAACTATGGATAATTGATAAGGGTTAATTTTTAATGGATAAATAATAGATGCTTTTCTGGCTCCTCTGGGACAGATGACAGAGCTCTAACCCAAGCAAAAAACAAAAACAAAACCACAACAGGTCAAAGGGATATGCGGGGACCCAAGGGGTGGGAGTAATTAGCATTTCTGACCCATCAGGGAAAATAGATTGTACTTAGAAAAATAAATAGATTTCTCCAAAAATCAAAGGAAAATAATAATGGCTGGGCATAGAGATAAGAATGGAAATTTTATACTGAATAAAATTTCTTTTCAACTGTCATAATTTAGGTTCTAAAATATGTACTGGTAATTGCTTATCTTTCATTAGTTTGAACCATTATAACTGGCAGAAAACATGTGATTCTTCAAGAAGATACAAGAATGCATCGCTCTCCTGAACCCTCTCCGGGGGAGGGCTACAGAAGATTAGGGAGAGTAAGACACCCTAGTGCTCAAGGCTCCACTATAGGAAAAGGCCCAACCCCTTCCATGGCTGACCGTGAGGGTTGGGATTTCTGCAGGGTTACCACAATTCACCATTTACACAGCACACATAACGGATTCAGGAAGTAGTGGCTATGTTACGGGAGGGTTCCACTTAACCCAAGTGGTGTGCACCCTAAGATCCAGACACGTGTTGGACGGACAAAGGACCTGCAGTGTGTTTTGCATGGCTCTGAGGAGCAGTTCATCCTAAGGGAGGTGAGAGCATCTGAAGGGCACAGGACCAGTGTGAAGGGAAGGCAATTCTGGATGTGTTCTTCAGGGCCCTGTTCCTACATGCTGCCTTCCAAGGATGAGCGTTAGAATCTGGGCAGGGAGGCAAAAGAAAAATGTATAAAAGACATTGCACTGAGACCTCTGGGGGACCTGTGAGCACAGAACTTCTTGTCTATGGGAACCAGGTAACAGGGAGGACATCAGAGAAACTCTTCAATGCCATGTGCATTGACACACTCAGGACAGCTTTGATGGCTTTGGCGCCTTTCTTACAGACAGTAACCAAAAGCAGCAGAAGAGGACAAAAAGCGCTGATGCCAGGCAGTAGCAAATGTGTTTGGGAACACCCAGCGAGAAGCTCCCTTGTTACGATCCTTACATCCATCCAGAACTTGGGAGAGCTTGCGAGCATTTTAGGGTGAAATATAGAACCAATAATTATTGGCCATGTCCTAAAGGCAGAGAAATACTGAAATTCTAGTTCACCCTCAGTCTGGAAAACACCAGCTGCGTGCAGAAAATGCTCTGAGAGTAAGACAAGCAAGTATGATTATATTTTTTTACAATAAGGTTGCACAATTATTTACTAGGTTTCATTTAATGTTTAATTCTCCTAAATTTTCTTTGGCCAAAGATTAGCAGGGTTTTTTCCCTTGTACCTTTCTATAAAGTATATAATAAAATTTACAAAATAAAATATGACACACTGGACCATATATCTTAACTTACTATTAACTGAATTAATATGAAATCCTGGTCTAATTTCCTAAATCTTATCAAGTTACCTATGACTATTTATCATATCTCTTATTCTATGAGAATTAAGTATCCTTCATAGTCTACAGTAAGAAAGCATTATCACAATTCATGGCAAAATCTGAATAAATTATGCTCACTGGCTAATCCTCCTTTGTCATTTATGTTGCCTCTTTCAAATAATTTAGTAGATTAGAAGGAAGCTTTATTTTTACAAAACTGTTCTTATCATGTTGCCAAAAATCCACCTGCTACAAAAATGCTTCAATGTCTTATACTCATTTTTTCCTGACATTGTTTCTCCTTGCTATAATCTGCTAATTATTGATAATTTCTTATTTTAAAAGAATACTGTACTGGTTATACTCTATTTGCTACCAACTATATCCTTTCTTTATTCTGTCCACCCCGCTAAGTGTATCCTTGGTGACCGACTGTTTTATTTTTTTATTTTTTTATTTTTTTGTTTTTGTGTTCCGCGGGCCTCTCACTGTTGTGGCCTCTCCTGTTGCGGAGCGCAGGCTCCGGACGCGCAGGCTCAGCGGCCATGGCTCACGGGCCCAGCCGCTCCGCGGCATGTGGGATCTTCCCGGACCGGGGCACGAACCCGTGTCCCGTGCATCGGCAGGCGGACTCTCAACCACTGCGCCACCAGGGAAGCCCTCTATTATTATTAATAATGTTAAAATGAATATTTTCATCCATAGATTTTGCTAAGTATTTTTATTATTAAAAAAAATTAGAGTTCTAGAAAAACAATTACTATACCAGAGAATAGGAACTATTTAAAGCATACATCTCAACTTTTTAAAAGTGGTAACATTTTATTTTTTGTGACAAAATTATTCTATTAAATCCAAATGAGGCAGAGGGTGTAAATTAAGAAGGGGCATTGAAAAGGAAATGAAGACATAAACAGATAGTTGAATAAAAGCAGAAATAGAATTTGGAAACTAAGGAAATAATAACTAACCCTTATATAATACTTCATGGCTGGCCCTGTTCTAGGTGCTTTACATATAAAAGCATTTTATTCTATGACAGCCTATGAGTTGAGTACTAGTATATTATGCCCATTTTGTAGGTAAGGAGATTGAGGCATAGAGTGGTATTTAAAAACATACCCAAAGTCACAAAGCTAGTAAGTAAAGGGGGTGGCAACTGAACACAAGGTTTGGCTCCAGGCTATACTCTCAGCTATTATACTGTACTGCCATTGCAAGCACGTGTCAAATGTCTAATATGCATAATGCATTGTATGAGACATAACCAGAAAACTAAGAGCATTTTGCTCACAAGAAATACGTATAACGTTATACAAGGGAGAAACCTACTGCTAACTCACTATGGGAACAAATAAGAGAAAAAGACTAAGCCCAGGTGGGGAGAATCCCAGGTTTGGAATGAAAGTAGAACTTTCATTATTAACTTGAAGAATGTGTAGGTGTGGAAACTGATACGGTGGTAAAAAATACTCAAAGGAGGCTGAATTTTAGGTAAATTGGTCATTAACAGCTGTCATCATTAAGTAATAAGCTTTGGGAAAATTAGCTTCAGATTAATGTATTTCAGTTAACCAAGTTTAGGCAACTGTTTTTGTTTTTGTTTGTTTAGATGGATTGGTTTCATATGAAAGCCTCCTTGAGCACTTACCGTGAAAACAAGTGAGAGTCTGAGGGTGAGATGGATATTAGTGGATCTCTGCCCTAGGGCTGTGGGTCAGCATCTCCAGAAGTGCTGGTTAAAATACACAATAGGCCCCACCCCTTTCAAATTCAATAGGTCTAGCATGTGACAGGAGAATTTCCATTGTTCACAAGTTCCTAGGTGATGAGATACTGCTGCTGCCTGTAGGGGAAAACACTAGAAAGCCACTGCCCTAGAGGAATCTCAAACTAACTGGAAAGAAGGTTGGTATTTGGGAGGATTTCACTGCTGAGTTTGCAATGGAAGGTCAACAGGGGATTCTGGGTGGGGTTTGGCATTGCCAGGAGCAGAGACTGTCAGAGAGAATTCTGGGAAAGGAAGTGGCTTAGGAGGTTTGGAAACCAGGGAAGACTTGTGGGAGACCCACCAGAAAGAGCAGTTCTGGCCTGCTAAACTGAGTTGGTTTATCACTGTAATCCTTGGGGATTGAGGATTTTAATAAAGATGGGAGAAACTGTAATAATTTCATCACAAAACTCCTTTGACACTAATGAAAGTGAGTGATATCTGCCACATTCCATTAAAAATGAGAATAGAACTTAATAATGTAGCAGTACTAAAAAGCAATTATTTCTAAATGATTTTTTCCCAGACAAAAGTCTACAAGTGGGCTGCATCTTTGGTACAGGGGGATTTCTATTAGACATTCTGTATTAGAAACTCAAGATAAATTTTTAATGCTGTAACAATATTTTTTAAAAAGCACTTCAATTTTTTCTTCGCTTCTGGTCGTAACTAATTGCCTAGGAGGGGAATACAGTTGATTTTTCTCGGCAGATTTTGACATTTAAAATAATTCATAAGCCCAAAGGGTAGGAATTTTCATTACTAAGGTTTACTTTTAGTAAATCAAATCACTGTTTTGTATAATGTTATCCAGCAGGATTTGTTCCATATTAAGAATCAAAAGAATATTGTAAGTGGGTATTAATAATATCTCAAATATATTTAAATTTTAGTAAGGAATTAAAGTCAGCACAATAATAATACACATTTATCAGTGATTATACTGAGACATAACACTGGCAAATATTTCAGAGGCGGATAAAGCTAAGAAAAAGAGTTTGGAATAGAAAAAAAACAAAAACAAATCATTTAAAGAACCTTTGTGTTTCCAAATAGAACTATGAAACAATAGGGATTTTGTATCTATTAGTCGAAAGCTGTAATTCAACATTGGTGTCAGCCAACCACCTGTGTTAGTGCTTAGACTGGGATAGGTACCAGGCATAACTGGCACCCACCAAGAGTGGACTGTGCTCTAAGAGTTGCATGCCACAAAGAAAAACTTTCTATTTCCACAACAGTTTGTAAATGCAACTGTGAATGCCTAATTCACATGAACAATAGACGGAAAGGAAAATGCTGTTCAGAACACGAAAGATCTAGAGAGGTAAATATCCAAAGCCAAAGAAATTTAATAAAAATTCATATGAACATCAAAGGAAGTAGGGGAAAAAACTCATTTGTGCATACAAACAAGTTTCCCTCTATAGCTACTAGCTTAGTCCCAAAAAACTACAGGAAAAGACTCAATACAAATGTAATAAGGGAAAAAAAGAAAGGAAAATAGATTTAGTAAAAACTGACCTACTGCCAAAACCTTAATTTTCCCTTTCTTTTTTCAAAGTGTATCCATCAATACCATTTTTTTTAGTAAGAACAATTCCAACTCAATTTTAAAATGTGAAATTCAATAAAATATAGCAAAGAAATCTCAGTATTTCAGATCCATTTTAACTTTGTTCATTCTATCCCTCTCTCTCTCTCTTCCCAGGCATAGAACACAGAGAAATTATTTTTTGGCACTGGAGAAGACATGAGTTTGTATATTTAAAGACTGTAAAGACTTGCTAATGATGACCATAACATTTCTTATAGATAAGTTATAACCAAGATGCTAAGCTGTACCTGCAGTAAGTAGCTATTTCTTATTTGGCTTACTCTTTCATCTTTTCCTGTCAAGCATTTACTACAGCAAATGACCCACTTATTTACTGCCATGGAAAAAGAAGCATTGCAGTACTACCTCTTTGTTCTGGGGAGACAACAGGGCTCAGGGGGCCAAACAGTAGTCTGGGGAGACAGAGTCAAGGAACTTTAACCTGTCTTTGCCATTTCTTACCTTCGGGATCTTAAGCAAAGCATTTATTCATCCATCCATTCATTCATTTAATAACTTTTAAAAAACTCAGGTAATAGCACCAGAAGAGTAGTCGTGAGGAAAACCTAATTAAATAATATCAAAGAGTTTTGTCTACATAAAATGCTTATTTAATAATTCTTTTAGAAATTGAAATACTAGATGCAAACCACTATATATAGAATGGATAAACAACAAGGTCCTACTATATAGCACAGGGAAATATATCCAATATCCTGTGATAAACCATAATGGAGGGACTTCCCTGGTGGCGCAGTGGTTAAGAATCCACCTGCCAATGCACAGGACACAGGTTCGAGCCCTGGTCCTGGAAGATTCCACGTGCCGTGGAGTAACAAAGCCTGTGCGCCACAACTACTGAGCCTGTGCTCTAGAGCCCGCAAGCCACAACTACTGAAGCCCGGGTGGCTAGAGCCTGTGCTCCGCAACAAGAGAAGCCACCACGATGAGAAGCCTGTGCACCGCAATGAAGAGTAGCCCCAGCTCGCCACAACTAGAGAAAGCCCTTGCGCAACAACGAAGACCCAACGCAGCCAAAAATAAATAAATTTATTTAAAAAAAAGAAAGTAAATGGGCTTCCCTGGTGGCGCAGTGGTTGAGAGTCCGCCTGCCGATGCACGGGACACGGGTTCGTGCCCCGGTCCGCGAAGATCCCACATGCCGCGGAGCGGCTGGGCCCGTGAGCCATGGCCGCTGAGCCTGCGCGTCCGGAGCCTGTGCTCCGCAACAGGAGAGGCCACAACAGTGAGAGGCCCGCGTACAACAATAAATAAATAAATAAATAAAATTAAAAAAATAAAGAATTTTTTTTTTCAGCCTGAGAATCATACCCATTGCCTGAAATGTCTGGATGTCTGGATTACTTTTATAACAAAAGTAATATAATAATTCTAAGGTGTGTAAAGTAAAAATGGAAGGCTCTCTCCAGTAATCCCACTCCCTAGGAATAACCACTGTTAGCATGTTTATTCATCCAGCACTTTTTTTTCCTATGCACTAAATTATAGTAGGTGACCCAAGAGAGTAGAAATTTCCAAAGTACTGGGAAATTTGAGAGTTAAACCTCCTCTATAATTGGTGAAAGCCCAAGAGAATCTTGTTACCCAAAGACTGCAAACACTGTGTGCCTCTCCCAGTTGATCAGTGAGTTTCCTTCTCACTCTAGTGTTTAAGTAGCAGGGTACAGGAACATATGTCTCTCTCCAACCCCTCCACAGTCCTATTGATGTCCATAAAAGTAAGAGTTGAAAACTTCAAAACAATCACAGTATCAAAATTTTGTCTTCACTCTTCACAGGGCTTTAGCTTGTCCTGTTAATGATTGCTAGACTTGAACTTCATGATACCACATATTGGATATTTCCAGCAAGGAGGCCTTTAGTATATCCCCTTTCCCAGTTTATACTCTCATTTGGATCTGAGAGACCCTCATAATTCTGGCCAAACATGCATGTGAAAAACAGGCTAATGTTTATTCCTTCAATGAGTTTTTTTGAACACCTGCTTTAGGTCAGTGAATATTTAAGAAGGAATACCCTGAGAGGATATCAAGGCCAAACTTCTTGTTTTATAGGTAAAAAATTGAGGTCCAAGAGGTGAAGAGATTCTTCCAAAATTACACTTCTGGCTGGTTAAGCAGTCAACTCAGGACCTGGGTCTGTACCCAGATTAGGGTACTATAGCAGGGAAAGAAGCTTCCAGGAGACATTAACTCCCAAAGAAAGCAAAATGAAATTTGAAAAAAACAGATAAAATTTTAAGATAAATATACAAAATACAACATGATTAGTTGCTTAACAATCCTTTATGACTTCCAAGAAATTACTACTGAGAGCAGAAAAACAAAGCAATGTACAAGAGACATCAAAGGCAAGATTAACAAATTAGTCTTCTTTCTGAGTAAAACATTCTATATGCCCCATGTGAACTGCTCATAAGATGTTTTCAATCAAAAGACTTTCCAGCAGCCAGAACAAAACCCAGTATTAAATTCTAGGAGTATATGCAGAGCCTGTTGCATTTTTTAAGCATGATGGATCAGGCTCTTTTCTCAATTATATGAAAAACGGATGCCGATATATTTCTGTTCTAATGCTTTCTTTGCTTTATGCCACATCTTAGTCTGCAAATGTATAATCATAGAAATAAAAGTATAATAGAAATAAGAGCTGATAGAGATTTTAATCCACATCTTGAATGACCTTACTGAATTTACTTACCTGATTTTGATATTGTTATACTCCCTGAGTGACACACATCCAATTCACAAACACTCAGGATGTAAACATAGGCTGTTAGACAACCATCTTTTTTTTTTTTTTTTAATATGGTGCCTTTGTTGCCACTCCTCTTCTTTTCTTTTTAGTTTATTTATTTATTTATGTATTTATTTATTGGCTGCATTGGGTCTTCATTGATGCACGCGGGCTTTGTCTAGTTGCGGCCAGCGGGCTTCTCATTGCGGTGGTTTCCCTTTCTTGCACAGCACAGGATCTAGGTGCGCAGGTTTCAGTACTTTTGGCTCACAGGCTCAGTAGTTGTGGCACATGGGCTTAGTTGCTCCACGGCATGTGGGATCTTCCCAGATGAGGGCTCGAACCCGTGTCTCCTACGTTGGCAGGTGGATTCTTAACCACTGCGCCACCAGGGAAGTCCCAGACAACTATCTTAAAAATAAATTTTTGGAAAGAAATTTTTTTGTTAGTTGGGAGCTGGTCTTACATGAGACGTATGGAAAAGAAAGAGATTTTAAAAATGTGTTTATCATTGGCTGATTTGCAGTTTGCCTTTCAGAATGGCAAGCAGCTAAGTGCATGAGACTTATGTACTTATGAGACTTATAAGACTTAGTCTTATGTGACTTAGACATATACAAGACTACTGAAGACTTTTGAAGGTAATACATTTTAAGATCTTTCATATTTTCTTCACTTTTAGTCATTCCCATCTAATTCTTCTATTAGAAAACTCTCTCATATAAGGGGTTAATGTCCAAAATATCTAAAGAACTCGTACAACTCAACAGAGAAACAAACAACCTCTGATTAAAAAATGGGCAGGGGATCTGAATAGACATTTTTCCAAAGAAGACATATAGATGAACAACAGGTATATGAAAAGGTGCTCAACATCACTAATCATCAGGGAAATGCAAATCAAAGCCACTCTCATACTTGTTAGAATGTCTACTATCAAAAAGACAAGAAATGACAAGTGTTGGCGAGGATATGGAGAAAAAGGAACCCTTGTGCATGATTGATGGGAATGTAAGTTGGTGCAGCCACTGTGGGAAACAGTATGGAAGTTCCTCCAAAAAACTGAAAATAGGACTACTATATGATCCAGCAACTCCACCTCTGGGTATTTATTTGAAGGAAATAAAAATACAAACTCAAAAAGATATCTGCACCCATGTTCATTGCAGCATTATTTAGAGTAGTCAGGACATGGAAAGAATGTAAGTGTCCATAGATGGATAAATGGTTAAGGAAGATGTGAGAATATACATATACACAAAATGGAATACTATTACCCATAAAGAAAAAGGAAATCCAGCCATTTAGGACAACATTATGTTAAGTGAAATAAGTCAGAGAAAGACAAACACCATACGATCTCACTTATATGTGGAATCTAAGATGAAAAAATAAAAACCCCCAAATTCAGAGACACAAAGAACAGATTGGTTTCCAGAGGTGGGGAGTAAGGGGTGAGGCAAAATGGGTGAAGGTGGTCAAAATGTACAAATTTCCAGTTATAACATAAATAAGTCCTGGGTTTGTAATGTGTAATATGGTGACTATAGTTAATAATACTGTATTGTATATTTGAAAGTGCTAAAAGAGGAGATCTTAAAAGTTCTCATCACAAGAAAAAAGAAAAATTTGTAACTATGTGTGATGATGGATGCTAACTAGACTTATTGTGGTGATTATCTAGCTATATATATATATATGTGTGTGTGTATATAAAATCATTATGTTGTACACCTGAAACTAATGTTTTATGTCAATTATATCTCAATTAAAAACTCTCTGATGATTTCTATTCATTTACCTTGATTTCAAGTAATTGTAGCTGCCCCATTTGTTTCACTGATATAAATCGTATTCCACAAAACTTCATTTGAATGAAAAGTCAGATCATTGCTCTATTCATTTAATACTATAATAGCCCCCTAACTCTCCAAAATTTTGATAATTGGTGCTAATTCATTGACGTAGACAATTGGGTAAGTGTTCTCAGTCTCATGCAGTCTTCAAAATATAGCTCATTAGAGAGCTCTCTTTGGATTCCATGCAATTATTTAGACCTATAGAGTCTGTCTCCTGGGTTCCTCCAGCTCCTGTGCTTCAGGAAGCACTCTCTGCGTTAGTAGTTGCTAAAGTCCGGATTCTAAAGGATGAGATGTTTTGTCCTACTAGATAACCACACAATCTATATTAATTCGCTACACAAGTGTTTAGTGAAAAATATTTCTACAATAGAGGTTGTGATTCAGAAATTTTGACATAATTAAAATCTCATTTAAACGTAAATATAAATAGCCTTATGAAATAATGTATAGCATGAAGATGTAGAAGAATCATGTTCTAAAGGTTAGCATGCTTGTATCTGAGATCTAGATCTGCCGCATATAAGCAGATCTTGTGAGTTTAAAGATGTCATTTGGCATCTCTGAGTTTTCTTATCTACTAAAAATGACAGTTGTGACATAACTCTGATTTTTTCAAAACAATGTGGTTTTAAAGATCAAATGAGCTGCTAGTACATCAAAAAGTTTTGTAAATTGTAAACTGCTCTACAAAATCAGAACTATAGTAATAAAATATTTGTTTAAAAATGCAAAGTAGTATTTCATTTTTCTTCTTTCACTAAAATTAGAAAAAACTGGTGAGATTTAGAATGGCATTATATTTTTTGCCTTAATTCATCTTGTTGGATCTTTGCTACACAAGTCAGATAATGATTTTTATTGTCTCATCCGATTTTAATGAGGCAACATTGTTTATAATAGACAGCATGCATACATTCACCATGAAGAATTTTAACCAGCTTCTGTAATATATTATGTGTTAAGGGAGGATGGGGGAGAGAAACACACTAGGTACAGATTTTTCACTTTACTAATAAAACATTTCCTAAATATCTTCTGGAGAAAATATACAGAAGGCGGGCTTCCCAGGTGGTGCAGTGGTTGAGAGTCCGCCTGCTGATGCAGGGGACATGGGTTCGTGCCCCGGTCCGGGAAGATCCCACATGCCGCGGAGTGGCTGGGCCTGTGAGCCATGGCCGCTAAGCCTGTGCGTCCAGAGCCTGTGCTCCACAACGGGAGAGGCCACAACAGTGAGAGGCCCGCGTACCGCAAAAAAAAAAAAAAAAGAAAATATACAGAAGGCTATTCTACCAGAAGTTAAGAATTGCCAACTTGCAGTACAGAAAAACTTAAAAAAAAAAAAATTAAAAGAAACCAAGCTTGAAAGATAATCAAAGAAAGCCTCCAGGGAAGTCTTTTCTCCAGTCAAGAAGGATGTGCTCAAAGCTTGCTTAAGTAAAGGGGGGAGGGAGCTATTAGAACAATAAGAATTGTTGATAGGAAAGAACATAAGAATGGTGCCAAGGGAGTGAAAAAGGCAAGGAAGATGAAGCACAAAAGCACGAGTGTTCTTAAGGGAAAGAGAAGTTGAAAAATGCTTACAAAAAGAGAGAAAGGTAATGAGTTAGGGAACTTGAGACCTCGCTGAGGTTACACGTTAAAGAAAGAGTTATTTATGTCTGTGTCTATCTCCACCACTAGATTCTTAGCTCCTTGAAGCAAGATGACATACCTTATTCTTACTTGTGTCTCCCAGAGCAACTAACTCAGTTCCTTGCTCATAGAAGGTACTCAAAGGGTACTGAGTTGAGCCAGAGTAAAACTTGCCTGCACTGCCGTTTAGATGCTGGCTATGAAACACAGTGATAGGCACATAGAAAGACAAAGCTCAGTAAGTATATGCTGGCTCATTATTTATTATACAAATTCTTAGTGAGCATCATGTACTAGGAAGGCTCTGAGGATAGAGCAATGAGTCATATGTACTTGGATTCTGTTTTGCTTTACAAAAATATAACCCCGATCTTCCAAGTTCAGCATTAGAAGAATTTCCAGATGATCAGGAGATGGTTGGGCCGCATGGCCTTGCCTGTTTCCTCTGCCTTTCCATGGCCATTGGAGTGTTTAAACTGATTGCCATTGAGACAGCCATGCTGAGGGTGGAAGGTGGGGTGAAGAGCCTCCTTTTGGCAGTCTGGTCCAAGCATGGACAAATGACCCCTTCATTTTCTGTAATCCAGCTAAAATAGTTTATTAAAGATTGGAGGATAACAAAAGGTAAATAAAGCTAAATAATAGCATGAATTTGGAAAATCTGGGTTGAAGTTATACCTTGCCTCCAAAGCTCATGTGTTAACCTGGAGTGGAAAAAAGACAAAAGACACAAACAGGTCTTATCTGTGTCCGTCCTTCTTGTTTCCCATATGGGGGATCAGGGAGCCATCTTTTTTTTTTTTTTTTTTTTTGCGGTATGCGGGCCTCTCACTGTTGTGGCCTCTCCCGTTGAGGAGCACAGGCTCCGGATGCGCAGGCTCAGCGGCCATGGCTCACGGGCCCAGCCGCTCCGTGGCATGTGGGATCTTCCCGGACTGGGGCATGAACCCGTGTCCCCTGCATCGGCAGGAGGACTCTCAACCACTGCACCACCAGGGAAGCCCAGGGTGCCATCTTTAATATTAATTATGAAGAGTACATTTCCAAACATTCTGACTCCCTGATCTTTGGAGATCAAATTTCATTTCATATCTGTTTTGGGCGCACCCACTCAATCAAACTTTCCTGTCTGAGACCTAGCTTCTTGCCTTGACAATTATCAACAAGAAAAGCCTGGTCCTTCAGACTGTACCACAACATAATAAGCTGAATATTCTCTCAAGAGACACATACAGTACAGTATAATGAGAAAGTTAGTCCATACAGTGAGGGTACTATATGCTCTAGAGTCTTCTTTCATTCCTAATTAGGGAAATGTGCTCTATATCTTTTAAAATAATAACAATAGAAAGCTAAAAGTTTGTTAATTGTGTCCATATATCCCACCAAATTCCATACGCATGTCACACACAAAGAAAAAATACCCTGTATGTACACAAGTCCAAAATTTGAATCCTGAACACTTTGGCTCAAAGTACTCTGTGAAGGGAAGGGGACTGTAGGGAAAAGATAGAGGGGGAAAGGAAGCTACTCTTCTCAAATTCCCCCTAGTGCTAGTATAGTTCCAGCAGCACACAAATACCTCATGTGTCTTAGTAACAGTTCTAGGAATTCAGCTCTTTTTATAGGTGTGGAAAACAAAATACCAAGGATCTAAGTGAGGAAGTCTATTCATGCTCGGCTTATAATTATTGTGCTAAATTAGACTGAATTGAGCTTCATGTCATCACTCAATAGATATTTACTATGAATTTATTAGGTACAAGCATTACAATATAAAATAGTAGAAACATAGTTGCCTACGTTCTCTGTCCTCAAATTACTTCCACTCTAGTAATGGAGGAAAAAAACACTCCACTAATGAGGAGGTCATTCATAGCCACTGAAATAGTATTTCATATGACAATAGTCGGGGAGTGAAAGCAACCATCTAGTCATTTAAAAAATGCATGGCTGGTGAGGAAAAATAAGCAATGAACATGTAATAGAATACTCCCTGGATGTGTTAGTTCAGGTTAAAAATCCTCAAGTTCCTTGAAAAATTGAATTTGCTCAGTTACACTGAGTCATTTATTCAGAGACAGCCTGAAGGTAGGGACATTAATTCGAACCAATTGTAGCAGATCCAAATCTAACACAGATCTCCACTTTAAAAGGCAGGAGAAGGAGGGACTGCAGAACAGCCTCTTGTTTCCAGAAAAGAATTGTTCCAGAAAGATCAGAAAGGAAAGGCAATTATGAAGAGAAGCTGAATCAGAAGGTAACAAAAGAATTGAACAGAAAGAGAATGGCTGCTCTAAGAAGTAATACAAACTACATCTGACAGTATATTGTTGTGGCTAAGTATATGCACTTATACATCAAAAAGACCTGGATTTGGATCCTGGCTCCCTTGAAGAAAGTTACTTGAAATCTTTGAGCCTCAGGTTTCTCATCTGTAAAATGGGGAAAATAATACCTCTTAATATGGCAATTGTAAAGGTTAAAAAACGAAATGCAAATAAAATGTCTGGGACATCGTGTGCTCTCAGTTGGTAGAATAATAATTATGATTATTTGGTAATTTAAGCAGACTGTGTCCTTGAATTTAGTGAAGAGTTGGTAATCCACCCAATGGACTGTTAAGCAATCTTTAAAACACATTCTACAATAGCAATCCTTAATTAGTATGTACCCCCTCATGGGTGAGGGCATTTTGAGAATTTGTAGGGAAGGATTTTGGACATGATAATCACATGAGTAGCAGTGGGAAGTGATACTTTGGATTAGTGGACAGGGGCTGGAGATGCTAGATGTTCTGAAATCCTCGGGAAAGTTCTGCACTTAAAAGGATGCATGCCCTTGCATCCTATGTGATTTTCGTATGTCCCTCTAGACATTCATGTAGGTAAAAAATCCGTGTATATGATCTGAACCGAGACCTCAACTCCATTTTGCCTAAAGCATAAATGGTTTTTTTCATGGTTTTTAATATAACTTTTCTAGGACTGCAGTTATTATGTAAATAACAGAAAGAACGTATTTTGTTTTGCTTGGAATTTTACCCAGAGCAGTTCACCATCTTGTTAAAATCATGTGACTCCTGCCAGTGTCACTCCTATGACAAATCACCACGTCTGTCTATCAGTCTGCTTTTGTAGTCACGACATTTGCATTCAAACTACAGGAGAAAGACAAATACCATATGATTTCACTCTTATGTGGAATATAGAAAACAAATAAACAAAACCAAAAATGAAACAAGTCAAAACTAAACAACAACATACATGCAGATACAGAGAACAGAGTAATGGATACGAGAGGGGAAGCGGGGGGAAGGGAAGGCGAAATGGGTAAAAGGGATCAACCGTATGGTGACAGACGGAAACTATATTTTTGGTGGTGAGTACACTGTAGTGTATACACAAGCAGAAATATAACTTTGTATACATGAAACTGATACAGTATTATAAACTAGTGTTACCGAAATAAAAAATAAATTAAAAAAAAGAAAGCTACTTATAGGTACAAACATCTAACTTTTTCACTCTGCCTTCCAATGAAGTCATGCCTGAGCATCTCATATATTATTTCATTATAAATTGCTTTACTTTTAATTATCCTATACATCACAGCTAAGGCATTATCTTTCTTACAAGTTGTTTATGTATATACAATATATTATCTATGCATTTCATCTAAGGATAATAAAGTATTACAAAATATTTGCTATGAAAGGGGAGTGTTGGGTTTGATGGGGTTGAGAACTGTGCTCTAGAATTATATTTAATGTCATGAAAATATATTAACAATATAGAATCAAGTGAAAAAAGTAGATTCAAAGCATTACCTATGGATTGACCCCATTTTTATAAACAAAAAACAAACAAAATTTACAAAAACTCACACTCCCTTTCCCGTAATATCTTATGGGATCACAGCAACCCAACTGAAGAGGTCTCTTCTATGTGCTCTATAGTTCTATAGAACTTTGACCAAATAATTTTTTAATTTCAATTAGGGAATTATAGAATTGTATTGTTTTGAGTTCCCAGGAATCAGATGGGAACGAAATATGGATTCTGATCTTGGCTTTATTTTTTAAGCCAAGTCATTTAACTCTTAAAGGTCTATTTCTTAATCTGAAAAACTTTAAGATACATGATCAATAACACAAGATTTCCAGCTTTCTGGTTCAATGATTCTAAAGCAAATGTTTGCTGATTATAGGTTTAGGTAGTGTTTCCCCAGCTATGCTCTACTTGGAGACATTTATGGATGTTAAGTAAATAGAGTTCTGTGGTCAATATATCAAAGAAAACACTGGGGTAAATGAAGTAAAACATGTTTCTGTAGGTAGGACTTTTCAATTTTTTTGTTAAGCTTAAGAATATTGTGAGTTTTCAAGAGAAGTACAGTGTGTAGCATTTCCTGTATATATTTGACCACAGAATCTCCTTGGTCCCTAAACCCTGAGAATCTCAAGGAAATAGTGTTCTGCATAGCAGGTGTTGGGACATACTAATTTAGGATGATATATATTTTAATATATTTTACAGAAGTTTTTATTTTCAAAAGACTGACTCCCCATGGTTAATTTTCAGAAATTATAACAAGCAATAGGAAAAAGTTTTGTGTAGTGATTGTCTTAAATATGTCGAAATTAGAACTTTTAAGTTCAGGTTAATAGAAAGAAGGAACTGAAAAGGTTAACAAAAGAACACAAATTGTAATGTGAGATGAGCATGAGTCATTTTAGAGCTGAAAGGTGACATAGAGGCTCTCTACACATCAAACGATTGATCTAGGGCTTCCCTGGTGGCACAGTGGTTGAGAGTCCGCCTGCCGATGCAGGGGACGCGGGTTCGTGCCCCGGTCCGGGAAGATCCCGCATGCCGCGGAGCGGCTGGGCCCGTGAGCCATGGCCGCTGAGCCTGCGCGTCCAGAGCCTGTGCTCCGCAATGGGAGAGGCCACAGCAGTGAGAGGCCCGTGTACCCAAAAAAAAAAAAAAAGATTGATCTATTTCAAAAAAAAAAAAAAAAATCTGTCCAAGAAAAAAACAAAACAAACCAGATTTGGTGTGTCCATTCAGTCAAAATAGTTAAGTCTGAAAGTTGTTTATAGAGAAACTGCACAGTGTAGATACAGAAGGAATGTAATATTATATATGGAAAGTAGATAGGAAGAAATTAGATTATTTGAAATATTAGAAATATTGTGCTTTCTTGGTTATTTTGGGGGATTAGGCCACCAATATAGACAACCTAAATTCAAAAGTGGAGAATAATTCTAGAAAAAACACAAATAACAAGATTATCCCTGACGCAGAAAAGAGCATCATTCCTTTGATGATTATTTTAAAGGTCAGCTGGTGGAAGTTCACTGAATTTGTTTTGTGTAGGTATATCAGCAGTTAAAAAAACCCCAGTGTTTGACATTTCAAGAGTTATTTTAGATTACATGTTTTAAATTTCAAACTGCAAATTATTTAATGAGTGGAATATCTGTTGAAAAATTTTAACATCTAGTTTATTGGCCCTGCCATACAGTGTGCTTCTGGGCCACAGTTTACTGCACAAGATGGTTTATGAAAGCCAATCTTAATAACATACCAAGTAAAACTTAATCGTGAAGGTAAGTCTACCATCAAAATAAAAACAAAACAAAACACTCAGATAATGGGTTCTAAAACCAACTTAAGGCTTAACTAACGTAGAAAGTCCTTAAGGGCAAAAACAATACAGAAGTCTATATTTTACCAAATAGTTATTAGGTCTCTACAGGCAAAATGTCATTGAGCTAGATTTCTGGGGGAGAAAACTGTAATCACTCTAGTCCAGGGTCCAGAGTCATTGTCATTTCTTGTGAGTCAACCAGATAGTATGTGTCTTCCGATGGGAGGTAACAAGACACACCGAATGTACCTGTGTTGTAGTCGAGCCAAAAATGTTTAATTTCAATCCAATAAACTTTTGGATGTAACATTCGGTTTACAGAAAACACAGGGGATAGTGGAACAAACTCAATGAGAACACAAGGAAGCTTTAGACAAACCAGAACAATTGTCCTGGCTCCTTCAACAAGTCAGGGTCATAAAAAATTGACAGTGTTAAATAAGGAGAGAACTTAGCCATATTAACAAGATGCGAAGGGCTGCTGGGATCTAAAGTGCAGCTCCGCACATTCTTTCTCACATCAGATGGAGAAGACTGTATTTCTAGCTCCGAGATGTTAGCTGGACATCTGGGCAGAGCTTCCTCAGTGCCTCTCATCGTGAGGACGTGGACTGCCATCCTCTCTCTGTCCCACCTGTCCCTGCCTGTCCACCGTTCTCTATCTTGCTGATCCAGCTTCTCACGTGCCGCAGGGTAAGTCAGCCAACTGGCCATTTTCATTTCTGTGGGAAAGAATCCCTGACTTGGGCCTCAGCCCAAATAGTGTAGCTAGTTCAACAGTCTCTGTAGCACAGTATGGGACATATATTTAGAGGCTATATGATAAATGTCCTTCGTTGACAGGGAAAAATCCCCCCAAAATGTCCTTGGTTTCTGAAAGAAATACAAAAATGCTTCACAGAATTCCCCGGCTTCCCAGTGGTTAAGACTCCCTGCTTTCATTGCAGAGGGCACCCTGTTCGATCCCTGGTTGGGGAACTAAGATCCCACAAGCCTCAGAGTGCAGCCAAAAAAAAAAGCTTCAAATAGAATGTTTAGAGAACACGAAATATCAATTCTTAACAATCCTTCAGGGAAATTATGGTACCATGCATGCTTTCAGAGTAATGTGGCAGACAGTGAAATCTTGATAAATGTACACTGTCTTCCCACTTCTTGGTTTCTTTAGGCACTTCTACTTCTCTATTGAATGGGCTGATATTTTAATTTAAAAGTACGCAATAAAAATACAAACGAAAATAAATCCAAAGGTTGAACATCTTTATTCTTTTGGAAATTTGAAATTTCATGGAAATTTCTCATCTGAAAAATCATCCCTATAGCAACTGACTATAACTTTATCAACAGATTCACATATCAGTGTAAAGCCTGGGTTGATGTCATATAATCATTCTCGGATTTCAATCCCTAACTCATGCTTGCCACACAGAACTGCAGGTTGCCCTGAAAAACAAGAACAAGGGAAACAGAAAAGCATGTCCTTCCTCAGTGCTTTTAGCCAGAGAACACGGTGACATTTGGTATTTTTGGTAAAGCAGTTATGTAGGTCAACCCAGGCATTAGCATGTAATCTTCTTCCATCCATCAAAAGGGTTGGTCAGGTAAAAACATTAATTTATCAGGCAATTGTAAATCCTGTGCTATTAAAGGAAGGAAGGAAGGAGGAAGAAAAAAGTAAGGTAGGTGGGTAGGTTGGTTCTGGGGAACTGCTTAGGGTGTGCTGTCAGCAAGCAAGTTATTTTAGCTGATAATAAAGAAATTCATCGCAGGAAGAGAGCCAAAAGAGACATACTTTTAAAAACCATGTATTTGTCTTATTATAATAACATAATTACAAGACTTAATATATAGCATTTTTTGTTATTTTTATTTCTCATAATATTTTCACTTGGCTATCTTCATCTTCAAGTTGTTTAGGGTATGTAATATCCTGTTTTTGTTCCCCTGTTTTTGATAGACAACGAAGCTGTGAAATGAAAATCCTGGCAAATTGCCAAAGGTAGTAAAACTATGTAATGACAGAATTGGAAGCAGAACACATCATGCCTGCCTCCCAACCCAGTGCAAACAGATACGTGTATTTCTACAAGTTTTCAGGCTATGGTTACCTAGAGATTATTTGTGAAGAGATTTATGAATTAAACACATGCTTTAAGTATTTTCAACTTGTGGTTATGTCTTTTAATTATGTCAGTGTGTTTTGTTTTTATGATTTTTTTTTTTACTTTAGATAAAATCTTATGAAAGAAAGCACAGTAGTTGCTCCTTGAAAATACCTTTGAAAAATTCAGTGTTAACACAAGTCAGCACAAACCTGTATACTATATTTATTAATTTCGTCAAGAAATATTGTCTACTCTTGTCAAGATTAACATTTACTATTTTACTTGTTTTCATGCCAACCCTGCAAGTACATATTATACTTATGTTTCAGATGAAGTTGATCAATTTGCCTGGAATCATATAGTAAATGGCAGACCCAGAATTTGTACCCAGAATGGTATTACTCCAAAAGCTGCAGGACTTCTACTACACCAAGTTAACATGCCAGAGTCTCCTCTCTCAAAGTGCTGTGGGTGTTCAGATGGGGAGGAAGGTATATCTGGTTGGGAGAGGGTAGAGGTGGAGACGGATCCAGAAGGCTTTATGAATGAAGGAGCATTGGAGCTGGTGCTTGAAAGAAGTGATTCTTTTGATCGTGTGCAAATGAAAGGTTGAGAAGTGTAAGCCAAGAACAATGTGAACAAAGATATAGAGTGGGAAAGTCAGAGCGTATGTAGAGAACAAGTTTGGATGGAACCTAAAGTGAGTGAAGTGTAAATGTGCTAAATTTGGAAAGGTGTTTGAGGTTATAAAGATCCTTAAAAAAAAGACAGTAGAGGGACTTCCCTGGTGGCGAAGTGGTTGGGAGTCCGCCTGCTGATGCAGGGGGCGCGGGTTCACGCCCCGGTCCGGGGGGATCCCACGTGCTGCGGAGCGGCTGGGCCCGTGAGCCATGGCCGCTGAGCCTGCGCGTCCGGAGCCTGTGCTCCGCGGCGGGAGAGGCTACGGCAGTGAGAGGCCCGCGTACTGCAAAAAAAAAAAAAAGGCAGTAGAGAGTCTTTACTATCAGTGGCTTACAAATATGGGTATGAATATAAAACACAGAGTCCTAAAATTTCAATAGTATCTGGGTTAGGAGAATGACCCTCTTAAGAGGAGTTTTTTGTTTGTTTGGTTTGCAAAGAGTAATGGAGTCCTTCTACTTGACGACTGAGAATTTAAATATAGATCGTGTTTACTGACCTTTGAGAGCGAGCGAGAGAGCGAGAGAGCGAGAGAGCGAGAGAGCGAGAGAGCGAG